>NW_017671485.1:105769-107300 GCF_001879085.1 Nicotiana attenuata
TGTAACGACCCGACCGGTCGTTTTTGGAATTTACGCCCCGATCCCTATTAACTGCTTCCCCTAAGTTCATTTCTGCTATTTTGGTTTGCCGGGACGTTCGGTGTTGGGTTTCGGAGAGTTTTGGGACGCTTAGTCCCTAAATGAGAGCTTAAGTGTGGAAAAGAGGTCCGTAGTCGGAACAGTGTGAAGACGACCTCGGAATGGAAATCCGATAGTCCCGTTAGCTCCGTTAGGTGATTTCGGGGTTGGGAGCGTGTTCGGAATGTATTTTGGAAGTCCGTAGCTCATTTAGGCTTGAAATGCCGAAGTTTGAATTTTTGAAGTTTCCGGTCCGATAGTGAGTTTTTGATCCGAGGGCTGAAAATATGCGGATTCAAGGTTAGTATTATCCTACTAACCATTATTTGCATTTGCTATATTGTGAAATAGGAAATATCAGAATACATAGTTTTAAATGTTTTGTGCTTCATATTGCATGTCACACATAAACAAGTTACAATCTTGTAGGTGATTCCCATTATATTGAGTGATATTAATGTTGAAAAGGTACCAAAGTTAATTTTCCTTGCTTAGAACTCCATGGTTCTATGGAGAAGTACTAGCACGAAAGCAGTAAACATTGCAGCATCTCACAACTACCGTTATGGTTGGAGATGGTCCTTTTGCCAGTAGTGGATTTTCGTCTTTGCCACTTCTTGTATTGTCTTGCTTTCTTAGTGAGACCCCCAGGTTTCTCATTAAGAAAGGGTGTATGGAGGAGGCAAAAGTGTCGCTTAAGTTGTTGAGAAAATGTGGAGCAGAAGCAGAGCTATAGATTTTGGCAGGCATGATGGAAAATGAAGGCAAGAGGAAAAGGAAGAAATTGTCACACTCGCCCATTTTTCTGCTTAACATAGTGGCTCAAATTTTCCAGTAAGTGTTGGGCTTATACTCAATACTATTCTTTGGACTATTTCTTCTTCAGTAAGCTAGATAGACCTATAATGCCTCCTTCATCACTCCGCTCATTGCCGGAGTTGTTCGAGCTTGAGTTGCTGGACTCACCTATCTGAGTGAAAGCTTCATCGGCCGATAGAGGACTCTAGTCTCGGCAGGTTTAGGCATGATTTTAGCACATGTACTTCTTCATTTCTTATTTTTTAGGATTTCAGAAGGCTTTGAGAGTGGCTAGGTCCCTTAAGAGGTAGGAAATTGAATTAGAAGGAGAGCTGTGATATTGCGTGGCTAAATGAAAATGAGGCAGAGGAAAGGATTAAATTGCCAACTCGCCATTTAACTGCTTAAATAGGCTCAAAATTTTCCAGCATTTTTTGTTAGATTCTTATAATATTTCTTCGACATTACTTTGCAATCGCTATGATAATCCTATAATGTTTCCTTCTCCTCCGCTATCCGTTGAGTTTTTCGAGTGAGTTGTTATCACCTATCTGAGTTAAAGCTTCAACTCGGCCGATCAGAGGACTCTAATTCGCAGTGTTTAGGCATGATTTTATCAACAGTATCTTTGTTATTTCTATATTTTCTAGGTTCT
>NW_017671485.1:108471-127364 GCF_001879085.1 Nicotiana attenuata
GGTTTTCTTTATATAGGTCAATTTGACTAATATAATTTACGCAAAAATAATACCTCGCTCTAGTAGTGCTTTCAGATGGAAAAAGATGCACATAACATGCACATGACTCATTTGTTAAATTATTTAAGAACTAAAATCTCATATTTATTTTATTGTTGTAAGAAAAACTCATCAAGTAACATTAATCTCTCTAGTATGCACATAACTTATCTTAATATAATATTAATAATAAGATTAATTACTTTGAAAAATATCCATTCCCTGGTCGTGGAGGATGGGTTAATAAAGGTTTAATCTTTTGTCCTTTTGCTTGTGCCAAATTAGTTGCTGGAAATATGAGTGTTCGAGGTTAGTATTATTCAACTAGCCATTAATAGCATTTGCTATGTTGTGAAATAGGAAATATCAGAATATATAGTTTTATATGTTTTGTGCTTCTTATTTCTTGTCACACTTAAACAAGTTTCAATCTTGCAGGTGATTCCCATTATATTGAGTGAGATCAATGTTGGAAAGACATCAGAGGGGATCTCCCTCGGTTATAACTCCATGGTGCAATGGGGAAGTACTAGCACGAAAGCAGTAAACATGGAAACATCTCACAACTTCCGTTATGGTTGGAGATGGTCCTTTCCAATAGTGAGTTTTTGCCTTTGCCACTTCGTGTAATGTCTTTCTTTCTTAGTGAGACCCCGAGGTTTCCCATTAAAAAAGGGTGCATGGAGGAGGCAAAAGCGTCTCGTAAGATGTTGAGGAAACGTGGAGCAGAAGCAGAGCAATAGGTGTTTGCAGGCATGTTAGATAATGAAGGCAAAAGGAAAAGGAAGAAACTGTCACACTCGCCCATTTAACTGCTTAACATAGTGGCTCAAATATTCCAGCAAGTGTTGGGCTTATACTCAATACTATTCTTTGGACCATTACTTTTGCAGTCAGCTAGATACACCTATAATGCCTCCTTCATCACTCCGATCATTGGCGGAGTTGCTCAAGCTTGAGTTGGTGGACTCACTTGTCCGAGTTACATCTTCTTCGGCCGACGGATGACTCTAGTATCGGTATGTTTAGGCATGATTTTTGCGCAGTTGCTTCTTCATTTATTTATTATTTGGAGTTTCTTTATATAGATCAATTTTACTAAAATAATTTAAGAAAAACTAATACCTCATCCTAGTAGTGCTTTCAAATGGAAAAAGATGCACATAACATGCACATGACTCATATTTTAACTTCTTTAAGGACTAGAATCTCATATTTATTTTATTTTTGTGAAAAAAGCTCATCAAATAACATTAGTCTCTGTAGCATGGACATAAATTCTCTTAATATAATATTCGTAATAAAATTTATTTACTTTAAAATATATTTATGCCCTGGTCGTGGAGGATGAGTAAATGTAGGTTTAATCTTTTCTCCTTTGGCTTGTGCCAAATTAGTTGCTGGATGAGTGTTCAAGGTTAGCATTATCCGGCTAACCATTATTAGCAATGCGAATGTTGTGACATAGGAAATATCAGAATATATAAGTTTAGATGATTTGTGCTACATAATGCATGTGACACTTAAACAAGTTACGATCTTGCAGGTGATTCCCATTTATTGAGTGAGATCAATGTTGGAAAGGCACAAAAATCGATTTCTCTTGCTTTTAACTCCATGGTGCTATGGGGAAGTACTAGCACGAAAGCAGTAAACATAGGAGCATCTCAAAATTTCCCTTATGGCTGGAGATGGTCCTTTGCCAGTAGTAGGTTTATTGCTTTGTCACTTCTTGTGTTGTCTTTCTTTTTTAGTGAGACCCTGATGTTTCTCGTTAAGAAATGGTGTATAGAGGAGGAAAATGCATCCCTTAAGATGTTGAGGAAATGTGGAGTAGGAGCAGAGCTATAGATTTTGGCAGGCATGATGGAAAATGAAGGCAAGAGGAAAAGGAATTAACTGTCACACTCGCATATTTTACTGCTTAACATAATGGCAATTTTTCTAGCAAGTGTTGGGCTTAGACTCAATTCCATTCTTTGGACCATTAATTCTGCAGTTAGCTCAATACACCTATAATGCCTCCTTCGTCGCTCCGCTCATTGTTGGAGTTGTTCGAGGTTGAGTTGCTGGACTCACCTATCCGAGTTACAGCTATATCGGCCGATAGAGGAATCTAGTCTCGGCAGGTTTAGGCATGATTTTAGCCCATGAACTTCTTCATTTCTTTATTTTTTGGGATTTCTTTATATAGGTCAATTTGACTAATATAATTTACGCAAAAATAATACCTCACCCTAGTAGTGCTTTTAGATGGAAAAAGATGTACATAGCATGCACAAGACTCATTTGTTAACTTCTTTAAGGACTAAAATCACATATTTATTTTATTATTGTGAAAAAAACTCATCAAGTAACATTAATTTCTCTAGTATGCACATAAATTCTCTTAATATAAAATTCATAATAAGATTTATTTAGTTTGTTATATATCCATACCTTGGTCGTGGAGGATGGGTTAATGTAGATTTAATCTTTTCTCCTTTGGCTTGTGCCGAATTAGTTGCTGAAAATATGAGTGTTCAAGGTTAGTATTATCCAACTAACCATTATTAGAAATTTCTATGTTTTGAAATAAGAAATATCAGAATACATAGTGTTAAATATTTTGCACTACATATTGCATGTCACACTTAAACAAGTTACAATCTTGCAGGTGATTCCCATTATATTGAGTGAGATCAATGTAGAAAAGGCGCCAAAGTGGATTTCTGTGACGATCCAAAGGGTCATCACCTGTTTGCTCACTCATTCTGTGTCTCCGAGGCCTTGAAAACCTCATTTAGGCTTGCCTCGATTTGCGTGTGCAGTCCGGGCGCGTAGCCGGAAAGCTTAAATATGAATTCTGTGTAAAAATTTATGAATTTTGATATTAAAATGAATAAAGTTGACTTTGGTCAATATTTTGGGTAAACGGACTCGGACCCGTGATTGGACGGTCCCGGAGGGTCCGTAGGAAAATATGGGACTCGGGCGTATGCCCGGAATCGAAATCCGAGGTGCCGAGCCCGATAAATGAATGTTTAAAGGAAATTATTTTTCTGGAATTTATATGAAAATTTGAAATGAAAATGGTTTAGAAAGTGTTGGTATCGGGCCCGTATTTTGGTTCCGGCGCCCGGTACAGGTCTTATATGTGATTTAAGCGCTTCCTGTGAAATTTGGTTGGAATCGGACGTCATTTGACGTGTTTCGGACCTAAATATCTAAAAATGAAAGTTTATGAAGTTTGATGAAAAAGTGATGATTTTGAGGTTTGATTCCTCGTTTTTGATGTTATTTTGGCGATTTGATCGCGCGGTCAAGTTCGTAGGATGTTGTTGAGTTAGTGTGCGTGTTTGGTTAGGAGCCCCGAGGGCTCGGGAGTGTTTCGGAGTAGTTTCGGACTTAGAAATGTAGCAGATTTTCTTCAGCTGTTGCAGACCCCATTTGTTCTTCGCGTTCGCGTTCCCCTTACGCGATCGCGTAAGCCAACTCAGGACCCCCAGTAATTCCTTCATCGCGTTCGCGAACTGGTCCTCGCGTTCGCGTAGTATCAGCCTCTTCTTCATCGCGTTCGCGTGTCCCCTCACGCGTTCGCGTAGGCCAGGCCCAGGACCCCAGCCTTTTTCCTTCTACGCGTTCGCGACTCACCTTCCGCGTTCGCAATGTTTCGCCAGCTTACCCTTCGCGAACGCGATCCCCTTTCCGCGAACGTGAAGGGCATTTTTGCCCAGTGATTTAAAATGCTCAAAACAGAACCAGTGACGGGAAATTTCACAAAATACACACGAGTTCATCTTCTCCACAGCCCATAGGCAATTCCTAGAGCTTCCCTTCACCGAAGCTTCTTGGGTAAGTATTGTTTAACTTGTTTCCTTCAATTTCCTTCATCATCTATAAAATTCCTAAGCTCAAATCATGTAATCTAGGGTTGAAATTGGGGGAAATGGGTAGAGTTAGGGCTTTTTGATTTTTCTTGATTTAGACCTCGTTTTGGGGTCGAATTTGAAAACAAATTATATATCCGGGCTCGTGGGGGAATGGGTGATGTGAAATTGGTTCGAACCTCGGGTTTTGACCAAGCGGGCCCGGGGTCGATTTTTGGAATTTTGGGAAGAAGGCTTAGAAAACTATATTTAGGCATTGGGTTTGATTTGTTTAGCTTATATTAATGTTGTAAAGTCGTTATTTCATAGATTTGATTGAGTTAGAGCCGAATTCGAGAGGGAAGGCGGTCGTTGTGGATTGATTTAGCTGTGGAAGTTGAGGTAAGTATATGGTTTAACCCTAGCTTGAGGAAATAGGAGTTAAGTCTTGTTTGCTAATTGCTAATTGATTGAGTACGGTGTATAGGCATGGTGACGAGTATCTATACACTGGTGTCTAGCATGACTGTGAGTCCGAATATGGTGTTTATTCCTATTTTGTTGTGACTCTTCCTCGGGTAATTGATGAACTCTACATAATGTGGAGAATATGGGAAAGAATTATGATTTGTGAACTCTTTGGAGCGTTGGCTTGAATGATAAAGTAATTATTGAGTAAGAAAAGAAAGAAAGAGAAAGAAATGTGATTATTCCCTTGCCGGGCCGTATTCGTATATTGATTACCTCCCTTGCCGGGATGTGGAAGTTGTTATTGTTGTTCCCTTGCCGGGTTTTAATTATTTACTTGTATTTCCCTTGCCGGGACTTCTATTACAGTTTGTCTAATCCCTCGCCCCATTGTTTGTGATTGTTGTTTGGGTGAGGACGAGTGTTAATGCACGAAGGGTGATGCCGTGCACGATTGTGATATGAATACTAATGCACGAAGGAACATTCCGTGCCCTGTTTTGATTATTCATGCACGAAGGAACATTCCGTGCCCTGATTTGATTACTAATGCACGAAGGAACATTCCGTGCCATGATATGAGTGTTTACGCACGAAGGGTCATTCCGTGCCATCATTTTGTGAGGTAAAGCACGAAGGGTGATGCCGTGCACTTTATATGATTGTTTGGGTGAGAATGAGAGTAAAAGCACGAAGGGTGGTGCCGTGCAACTGTTGATTTCCTACTATCGTTGCTATTGTAGTTGTATTGTTTCATTCTTCAATTATTGATTTTGTACCCGAACTGTTACAGCCCCTACAACATGCACCCCCTCCCCCTTGACTGGTTAATTTCTGTATACCGTTATATTGCATACATATATATATTGAACTGCACAGGTTTGTTTGGTAGTCCGGTTCTCGCCTCGTTACTACTTCGCCGAGGTTAGGCCAGGCATTACCAGCACATGCGATCGGTTGTGCTGATGCTACACTCTGTGCATCTTTTTGCACAGGTCACAGTACCGAAGCAGCTTTTGGACAGCAGTAGGAGTTTTGGGAGCTGACTTCAGTCCAGAGATCCCGAGGTAGCCTTGCTGGCGTCCGAATGGCCCGGAGTCTCTTCCATCCTTATTTCGTTTGTTGTCCTTGTACCGGAACAAACAGTATTGTATTTTATTCAGACTCTATTTTTAGTACTCTATAGATGTTCGTGAGTTAGTGACTCCAATCTTGGGTAGATGTTGTAATTGAGTTTCCGCACTTGTTTTCCGTTTATTTATATATTCGAGACTTTTGCTTTATTATTAAATGCTTCATTGTTTCTAAAATTGACGATGTTTGCTAAAAGAGGAAATTGATCATTGGCTTGCCTAGCTCCTACTAGTAGGCGCCATACGACCCCCGAGGGTGGAAAATTCGGGTCGTGACAATTTCCGTCACATAACTCCATGGTGCTATGAGGAAGTACTAGAACGAAAGCAGTTGACATGGAAGCATCTCACAACTTCCGTTATCGTTGGAGATGGTCATTTGCTAGTAGTGGCTTTTTTGCTTTGCCACTTCGTGTACTGTCTTTCTTTCTTAGTGAGATCCCGAGGTTTCTCATCAAATAAGGGCGTATGGAGGAGGAAAAAGTGTCTCTTAAGATATTGAGGAAATGTGGAGCATAAGCAGAGCTGTAGATGTTGACAGGCATGATGGAAAATGAAGGCAAGAAAAAAAGGAAGAAACAGTGACACTCGCCCATTTTACTGGTTAACATAGTAGCTCAAATTTTCCAGCAAGTGTTGGGCTTATACCCAATATTATTCTTTGGACCATTACTTCTGCAGTTAACTAGAAACACCTATAATGCCTCCTTCATCACTCTGCTCATTGCCGGAGTTGTTCGAGCTTGAGTTGTTGGACTTACTTGTCCGAGCTACAGCTTCTTTAGCAGACGGAGGACTCTAGTCTTAGTATATTTAGGCATGATTTTAGCACATGTACTTCTTCATTTTTTTTCTTATTTAGGGTTTCTTTATATAGATCAATTTTACTAAAATAATTTACGCAAAAATAATACCTCACCCTAGTAGTGCTTTCAGATGGAAAAAGATGCTCATAACATGCACATGACTCATTTTTTAACTTGTTTAAGGACTAAAATCAAATATTTATTTTATTATTGTGACATTAATCTCTTTATTGTGCACATAAATTCTTTTAATATAATATTCATAATAATATTTATTTACTTTGAAATATATCCATGCCCTGATCGTGGATGAGTTAATGTTGATTTAATCTTTTCTCCTTTGGCTTGTGCGAAATTAGTTGCTGGAAATATGAATGTTCAAGATTAGTATTATCCAACTACCATTATTAGCATTTGCTATGTTGTGAAATAGAAAATATAAGAATATATTATTTTAGTGAGACCCCGAGGTTTCCCATTAAGAAAGGGCGTGTGGAGGTGGCTAAAGCGTCCCTTATGATGTTGAGGAAATGTGGATTAGAAGGAGAGCTGTAGATGTTGGCGGGCAAGATGAAAATGAAGGCAAGAGGAAAATGATGAAATTGCCACACTCGCCCATTTTACTGCTTAAAATAATGGCTTAAATTTTCCAGCAAGTGTTGGGCTTAGACTCAATAGTATTCTTCGGACCATTACTTTGGCAATTAGCTAGATACACCTATAATGCCTCCTTCGTCGCTCCGCTCATAGTTGGAGTTGTTCGAGCTTGAGTTGTTGGACTCACCTTGCGAGATACAGCTTCATCGGCCGACGGAGGACTCTAATCTCAGTAAGTTTAGGCATGATTTTAGCACAGGTACTTATTCATTTCTTTATTTTCTAGGTTTTCTTTATATAGGTCAATTTGACTAATATAATTTACGCAAAAATAATACCTCACCTTAGTCGTGCTTTCAGATGGAAAAAGATGCACATAACATGCACATGACTTATTTGTTAAATTCTTTAAGAACTAAAATCTCATATTTATTTTATTGTTGTAAGAAAAACTCATCAAGTAACATTGCACATAACTTATCTTAATATAATATTAATAATTGATTTATTTACTTTGAAAAATATTCATTCCCTGGTCGTGGAGGATGGGTTAATGATGGTTTAATCTTTTGTCCTTTTGCTTGTGCCAAATTAGTTGTTGGAAATATGAGTGTTCGAGGTTAGAATTATCCAACTAGCCATTATTAGCATTTGCTATGTTGTGAAATAGGAAATATCAGAATATACAGTTTTAAATGTTTTGTGCTTCTTATTTCTTGACACACTTAAACAAGTTTCAATCTTGCAGGTGATTCCCATTATATTGAGTAAGATCAATATTGAAAGGCATCAAAGGGGATCTCCCTCGGTTATAACTCCATGGTACTATGGGGAAGTACTAGCACAAAAGCAGTAAACATGGAAACATCTCACAACTTCCGTTATGGTTGGAGATGGTCCTTTGCCAGTAGTGGGTTTTTGCCATTGCCACTTCGTGTAATGTCTTTCTTTCTTAGTGAGCCCCCGAGGTTTCTCATTACGAAAGGGTGCATGGAGGAGGCAAAAGCGTCCCGTAAGATGTTGACGAAACGTGGAGCGGAAGCAGAGCTATAGGTGTTTGCAGGCATGTTAGAAAATGAAGGCAAAAGGAAAAGGAAGAAACTGTCACACTAGCCCATTTAACTGCTTAACATAGTGGCTCAAATATTCCAGCAAGTGTTGGGCTTATACTCAATATTATTCTTTGGACCATTACTTCTGCAGTCAGCTAGAAACACCTATAATGCCTCCTTCATCACTCCGATCATTGGCGGAGTTGCTGGAGCTTGAGTTGGTGGACTCACTTGTCCGAGTTACATCTTCTTCGGCCGACGGATGACTCTAGTATCGGCATATTTTGGCATGATTTTAGCACAGTTACTTCTTCATTTCTTTATTATTTGGAGTTTCTTTATATAGATCAATTTTACTGAAATATTTTAACAAAAAATAATACCTCATCCTAGTAGTGCTTTCAAATGGAAAAAGATGCACATAACATGCAGATGACTCATATTTTAACTTCTTTAAGGACTAAAATCTCATATTTATTTTATTATTGTGAAAAAGCTCATCAAGTAACATTAATCTCTGTAGTATGGATATAAATTCTCTTAATATAATATTCGTAATTAAATTTATTTACTTTGAAATATATTTATGCCCTGGTCGTGGAGGATGAGTAAATGTAGGTTCAATCTTTTCTCCTTTGGCTTGTGCCAAATTAGTTGCTGGATGAGTGTTCAAGGTCAGCAATATCAACTAACCATTTTTAGCATTTCAAATGTTGTGGCATAGGAAATATCAGAATATATAAGTTTAGATGATTTGTGCTACATAATGCATATCACACTTAAACAAGTTACAATCTTGCAGGTGTTTCCTATTTATTGAGAGAGATCAATGTTGGAAAGGCACCAAAATCGATTTCTCTTGCTTTTAACTCCATGGTGCTATGGGGAAGTACTAGCACGAAAGCAGTACACATAGGAGCATCTCACAACTTCCCTTATGATCGGAGATGGTCCTTTGCCAGTAGTGTGTTTTTTGTTTTGTCACTTCTTGTGTTGTCTTTATTTTTTTAGTGAGACACCGATGTTTCTCGTTAATAAATGGTGTCTGGAGGAGGCAAAAGCGTCCCTTAAGATGTTGAGGAAATGTGGAGTAGGAGCAGAGCTGTAGATTTTGGCAGGAATGATGGAAAATGAAGGCAAGAGGAAAAGGAATTAACTGTCACACTCGCACATTTTACTACTTAACATAATTGCTCAATTTTTCTAGCAAGTGTTGGGCTTAGACTCAATACTATTCTTTGGACCATTAATTCTGCAGTTAGCTAAATACACCTATAATGCCTCCTTCGTCGCTCCGCCCATTGTTGGAGTTGTTCGAGCTTGAGTTGCTAGACTCACCTATCCGAGTTACAGCTCCATCGGCCGATAGAGGACTCTAGTCTCGGCAGGTTTAGGCATGATTTTGGCACATGTACTTCTTCATTTCTTTATTTTTTGGGATTTCTATACATAGGTAAATTTGACTAATATAAGCAAAAATAATACCTCACCCTAGTAGTGCTTTCAGATGGAATAAGATGCACATGACTCATTTGTTAACTTGTTTAAGGACTAAAATCACATATTTATTTTATTATTGTGAAAAAAACTCATCAAGTAACATTAATCTCTCTAGTATGCACATAAATTCTCTTAATATAAAATTCATAATAAGATTTATTTACTTTGTTATATATCCATGCCTTGATCGTGGAGGATGGGTTAATGTAGGTTTAATCTTTTCTCCTTTGGCTTGTGCCGAATTAGTTGCTGGAAATATGAGTGTTCAAGGTTAGTAATATCCAACTAACCATTATTGGCAATTTCTATGTTGTGAAATAGGAAATATCAGAATATATAGTTTTAAATATTTTGCGCTTCATATTGCATGTCACACTTAAACAAGTTACAATCTTGTAGGTGATTCCCATTATATTGAGTGAGATCAATGTTGAAAAGGAGCCAAAGTGGATTTCCATCCCATAACTCCATGGTGAGATGGGGAAGTACTAGCACGAAAGCAGTAAACATGGAAGCATCTTACAACTTCCATTATGGTTGGAGATGGTCATTTGCCAGTAGTGGGTTTTTTGCTTTATCACTTCGTGTACTGTCTTTCTTTCTTAGTGGGATCCCGAGGTTTCTCATTTAATAAGGGCGTATGGCGGAGGCAAATGTGTCCCTTAAGATATTAAGGAAATGTGGAGCATAAACTGAGTTGTAGATGTTGGCAGACATGATGGAAAATGAAGGCGAGAGGAAAAGGAAGAAACGGTGACACTCGCCCATTTTACTGCTTAACATAGTGGCTCAAATTTTCCATCAAGTGTTGGGCTTATACTCAATATTATTCTTTGGACCATTACTTCTGGAGTCAGCTAGATACACCTATAATGCCTCCTTCATCACTCCGATCATTGACGGAGTTGCTCGAGCTTGAGTTGGTGGACTCACTTGTCCGAGTTACACCATCTTCGGCCGACGGATGACTCTAGTCTCGGCATGTTTAGGCATGATTTTAGCACAGTTACTTCTTCATTTCTTTATTATTTGGAGTTTCTTTATATAGATCAATTTTACTAAAATAATTTAAGCAAAAATAATACATCATACTAGTAGTGCTTTCAAATGGAAAAAGATGCACATAACATGCACATGACTCATATTTTAACTTCTTTAAGGACTAAATCTCATATTTATTTTATTATTGTGAAAAAAGCTCATCAAGTAACATTAATATCTGTAGTATGGACATAAATTCTCTTAATATAATATTCATAATAATATTTATTTACTTGGAAATATATCCATGCCCTGATCGTGGATGAGTTAATGTAGATTTAATCTTTTTTCCTATGGCTTGTGCGAAATTAGTTGCTGGAAATATGAGTGTTCATGGTTAGTGTTATCCAACTACCATTATTAGAATTTGTTATGTTGTGAAATAGGAAATATAAGAATATATTTTTTTTAAATGTTTTGTGCTTCATGTTGCATGTCACACTTAACGAAGTTACGATATTGCAGGTGATTCCCATTATATTGAGTGAGATCAATGCTGAAAAGGCACCAAAGTGGATTTCCCTCACTTATAACTCCATGGTGCTATGGGGAAGTACTAGCACAAAAGCGGTAAACATGGCAACATCTCACAACTTCCGTAATGGTTGGAGATGGTCCTTTTCCAATAGTGGATTTTTGGCTTTGCCACTTCTTGTGCTGTAATTCTTTCTTACTGAGACCCCGAGGTTTTCCATTAAGAAAGAGCGTGTGGAGGTGGCTAAAGCGTCCCTTAAGATGTTGAGAAAATGTGGATTAGAAGCAGAGATGTAGATGTTGGCGGGCAAGATGGAAAATGAACGCAAGAATAAAAGGATGAAATTTCCACACTCGCCCATTTTACTGCTTAAAATAGTGGCTCAAATTTTCCAGCAAGTTTTGGGCTTAGACTCAATAGTATTCTTTGGACCATTACTTTTGCAGTCAGCTAGATACACCTATAATGCCTCCTTCGTTGCTCCGCTCATAGTTGGAGTTGTTCGAGCTTGAGTTGTTGGACTCACCTTTCGAGTTACAAGTTCATCGGCCGACGGAGGACTCTAGTCTAAGTATGTTTAGGCATGATTTTAGCACAGGTACTTATTCATTTCTTTATTTTTTAGGTTTTCTTTATATAGGTCAATTTGACTAATATAATTTACGCAAAAATAATACCTCACCGTAGTAGTGCTTTCAGATGGAAAAAGATGCACATAACATGCACATGACTCATTTGTTAAATTCTTTAAGGACTAAAATCTCATATTTATTTTATTATTGTAAGGAAAACTCATCAAGTAACATTAATCTCTCTAGTATGCACATAACTTATCTTAATATAATATTAGTAATAAGATTTATTTACTTTTAAAAATATCCATTCCCTGGTCGTGGAGGATGGGTTAATGAAGGTTTAATCTTTTGTCCTTTTGCTTGTGCCAAATTAGTTGCTGGAAATATGAGTGTTCGAGGTTAGTATTATCCAACTAGCCATTATTAGCATTTGCTATGTTGTGAAATAGGAAATATCACACTTTATAGTTTTAAATGTTTTCTGCTTCATATTTCTTGTCACACTTAAACAAGTTTCAATCTTTCAGGTGATTCCCATTATATTGAGTGAGATCAATGTTGGAAAGGCATCAAAGGGGATCTTCCTCGGTTATAACTCCATGGTGCTATGGGGAAGTACTAGCACGAAAGCAGTAAACATGGAAACGTCACACAACTTCCGTTACGGTTGGAGATGGTCTTTTGCCAGTAGTGGGATTTTGCCTTTGCCACTTCGTGTACTGACTTTCTTTCTTAGTGAGACCCCGAGATTTCTCATTAAGAAAGGGTGCACGGAGGAGGCAAAAGCGTCCCATAAGATGTTGAGGAAATGTGGAGCAGAAGCAGAGCTATAGGTGTTTGCAAGCATGATGGAAAATGAAGGAAAAAGGAAAAGGAAGAATCTGTCACACTCGCCCATTTAACTGCTTAATATAGTGGCTCAAATTTTCCAGCAAATGTTGGGCTTATACTCAATACTATTCTTTGGACCATTACTTCTGGAGTCAGCTAGATACACCTATAATGCCTCCTTCATCACTCCGATCATTGACGGGGTTGCTCGAGCCTGAGTTGGTGGACTCACTTGTCCGAGTTACACCATCTTCGGCCGACGGATGACTCTAGTCTCGGCATGTTTAGGCATGATTTTAGCACAGTTACTTCTTCATTTCTTTATTATTTGGAGTTTCTTTATATAGATCAATTTTACTAAAATAATTTAAGCAAAAATAATACCTCATACTAGTAGTGCTTTCAAATGGAAAAAGTTGCACATAACATGCACATGACTCATATTTTAACTTCTTTAAGGACTAAATCTCATATTTATTTTATTATTGTGAAAAAAGCTCATCAAGTAACATTAATATCTGTAGTATGGACATAAATTCTCTTAATATGATATTCATAATGAAATTTATTTACTTTGAAATATATTTATGCCCTGGTCGTGGAGGATGAGTAAATGTAGGTTTAATCTGTTCACCTTTGGCTTGTGCCAAATTAGTTGCTGGATGAGTGTTGAAGGTTAGTATTATCCAACTAACCATTATTAGCAATTGGAATGTTGTGACATAGGAAATATTAGAATATATAAGTTTAAAATATTTGTGCTACATAATGCATGTCACACTTAAACAAGTTACAATCTTGCAGGTGATTCCCATTTATTGAGTGAGATCAATGTTGGAAAGGCACCAAAATGGATTTCTCTTGATTTTAACTTCATGGTGCTATGGGGAAGTACTAGCACGAAAACAGTAAACGTAGAAGCATCTCACAACTTCCCTTATGGTTGGAGATGGTCCTTTGCCAGTAGTAGGTTTTTTGCTTTGTCACTTATTGTTTTGTCTTTCTTTTTTAGTGAGACCCCGATGTTTTCTCGTTAAGAAACGGTGTATGGAGGAGGCAAAAGCGTCCCTTAAGATGTTGAGGAAATGTGGAGTAGGAGCAGAGCTGTAGATAATGGTAGGCATTATGGAAAATGAAGGCAAGAGGAAAAGGAATTAACTGTCACACTCGCACATTTTACTGCTTAACATAATGGCTCAATTTTTCCAGCAAGTGTTGGGCTTAGACTCAATATTATTCTTTGGACCATTACTTATGCAGTTAGCTAAATACACCTATAATGCCTCCTTCGTCGTTCCGCTCATTGTTGGAGTTGTTCGAGCTTGAGTTGCTGGACTCACTTATCCGAGTTACAGCTTCATTGGCCGACGAAGGACTCTAGTCTCGGCATGTTTAGGCATGATTTTAGCACAGGTACTTCTTTATTTTTTTCTTTATTAGGTTTTGTTTTTATAAATCTATTTTACTAAATTAGTTTATGCAAAAATAATACCTCACCCTAGTAGTGCTTTCAGATGGAAAAAAATGCACATGACTCATTTTTTAACTTCTTTAAGGACTAAAATCTCATATTTATTTTATTGTTGCGAAAAAAACTCATGAAGTAACATTAATATCTCTAGTATGCACATAAATTCTCCTAATATAATATTCTTAATAAGATTTATTTGCTTTGAAATATATGCATGCCCTGGTCGTAGAAGATGCGTTAATGTAGGTTTAATGTTTCTCCTTTGGCTTGTGCCAAATTAGTTGCTGGAAATATGAGTGTTCAAGGTTAGTATTATCCAACTAACCATTATTAGCATTTGCAATATTGTGAAATAGGAAATATCAGAATATATAGTTTTAAATGTTTTGTGCTTCATATTGCATGTCACACTTAAACAAGTTATAATCTTGCAGGTGGTTCCTATTATATTGAGTGAGATCAATGTTGGAAAGACACCAAAGTGGATTTCCCTTGCTTATAACTCCATGGTTGTCATGACCCTAATTCTCCCTCCGTGAACCTGTCGTGATGGTACCTAGTCTCTACGACTAGGTAAGCCTAATATTTGCGGATAAAGGAACAAAACATGAAAACTATCAACTAAAAGTAAATTTTAAACAAGAAAATGCCATGCCGCTCGGCATATACAATAATCACTTCCGACAGTATTTAAACTCTCCCAAAACCTGGAATGTCATAAGTCACAAGCTAAAAAATGACACAGTGCTCCCATACTCCAAAGTCTAATACAAACAGAAAATACAAGAAGTCTTTAACTTGAGGAAGAGTAGATATGGACTCCTAGGTCTGCGGACGTGGCAGATATACCTCGAAGTCTCTACAGTCGTCACATTTCACTGGTAATACAATTGATGTGAGGTACCTGGATCTACACATGAAAAATATGTGCAAGAAAGGGCATGAGTACACCACAGCGGTACCTAGTAACTGCCAACCCTAACCTCGATCGAGTAGTGACGAGATCAGGTCAGGGCCCTACTAGTATATATATAATGAAGCATAACAGAATGAAATATTGCAATAAAAATAAATACGGAAATTTAACAAAAATGTAAGCATAGAAGAACAACAGCTCAAACACAGAGATAACAAAAAGGGATCTACCGGGATACTGTGTCGTAGTCCCAAACGTAAAGGTGCAGGGGAATCTACCGGAATACCGTTCCGTAGTCCCAAACGTAAATATGCAGGGGGATCTACCAGGATAGCGTCCCGTAGTCCCAAAGTAAATATGCAGGGGGATCTACTGGAATACCGTCCCGTAGTCCCAAAGTAAATTGGCAGTTAAGGCACGTAGGCATGCTTTACTAAATTAAACATGATAATTAGAACTCCGAGTGGTGAGAATCTAATCAAATCAATTACATGACGTAAATATAGCTACAAGCAACTAATTTAGCTAATGAAATGAAAGCTAAGACATGAAAATAGAAAAACACCCAAAAATCCTACCGGGACCCACGTCGCGGAATCGGGTAATAGTCACAAATTATGAACTCCCATTCACTCACGAGAGTACTCATGCAAAAACCACCTATACCGACTTCTAATCCCACTCAAATCACAGATTTTTGGTTGGAGAACTTTTCCCACAATTTCCCAACTTCCTCACTCCAATTTCTTAATTTAATAAGGAAAACAACTATGATTAATGAAATATGATCAAAATAGGATTAGGAAATGTTACCCAATAGCTCTCTTTCAAATTCTCTCAAAAAATTGCCTTCCACCGAGCTCCAAATTGAATTTTTGTGATACGAATTTCAAACCCTCGAAATCCCCTCTTCTTCCCAGCGATATCCATCGCAGGTGCAGATTTTCACTTAATGCACCTCGTCCACTTCTGCGATCAAGAGGTCGCACCTGCATGTGCGCACCTGGGGACCCTCGTCCGCTTCTACGATCCTAGACCGCCCCTGCATTCCTTCACCTGCACTTGCGGGCATTGCAGATGCGGAACTCCCCTCGCACTTGCGACCCCAGACTTTCTCCCAAAATCCGCTTCTACGCTTGGTCGTCCGCATATGCGGACCCGCACCTGCGGTTCCTTACCGCAGGTGCAAAAACACCAGAACCAACACACCAGAAAATCTTCTAAGTCGAAATTTTCACTAATTGAGTATCCGAAACACACCCGAGACCCTCGAGACCTCAACCAAACATACCAACCAATCCTAAAACACAATACAAACTTAGCCAAGCCCTCAAATCACATCAAACAACGTTAAAAACACAACTCACCCTCCAATACCAACCTAATGAACTTCAAAATTCAAAATTTTACAACCGATGTCGATACCTATCAAACTACGTGCGATTGACCCCAAATTTAGCACACAAGTCATATTCCACACTGCGGACCTACTCCAACTTCCGGAATCGGATTTGTAACCCCGATATAAAAAATTCCACTACCGGGTCGAAACTCCATAAATTTAACTTTTGCCATTTCAAGCCAAAATAAGCTACGGACCTCCAGAACACAATCCGGATATGCCCCTAAGCACAAAATCACACAACAAAGCTAACAGAATTGACGAAATTCCATTCCGGAGCCGTCTTTACTCTGTTCCAAATATGGTCAAAAACTTAAGACTTAAGCTTCCGTTTAGGGACTAAGTGTCCCAAAACGCTCCGAAACAAAAAAAAACCTCCCGGCAAGACACGTAAGCCGAAAAAGATACGGGGGAAGCAATCAACAGGGGATCGGGGCTATTACTCTCAAATCGACTGGCCGGGTTGTTACATCTTCCCCTCTCAAAACAATCGTTCGTCCTTGAACGAGCATAGAGACATATTGAAGTGGTGAATATATAAGGATAACGACTGCGCATATCCTGCTCGGTCTCCCAAGTCGCCTCCCTGACCAGCTGACCCCGCCACTTATCCTTTACTGATGCAATGTTCTTTGACCTCAGCTATCGAACTTGCCCGTCCGATATAGCTACTGGCTCCTCAACATAAGATAGATCCTTGTCCAACTGGACTGAGCTAGAATCCAACACGTGAGACGGATCACCGTGATACCTTCGGAGCATCGAAACATGAAATACCAGATGAACTCCTGCAAAGCTTGGAGGCAAGGCAAGCTCATAAGAAACCTCCCCAACGCGCCGCTTTACCTCAATGGGGCCAATAAACCTTGGGCTCAACTTGCCCCTCTTCCCGAATCTCATAACGCCTTTTCATAGGCAAAACCCGAAGTAAGACCCGCTCTTCAACCATAAATGTAACATCGCGAACCTTCCAGTCTGTATAACACTTCAGTCTGGACTGGGCTGTGCGAAGTCTATCCTGAATCACCTTAACCTTCTCCAAAGCGTCATGAACCAAGTCTATACCCAATAATCTAGCCTCACCCGGCTCGAACCAACCCACTGGAGACCGACACTGCCTACCATACAGAGCCTCATACGGTGACATCTGAATGCTGGACTGATAACTGTTGTTGTAGGAAAACTCCGCAAGGGGCAAATCTGATCCCAAGAACCTCAAAACTCCATCACACACGCACGGAGCATATCCTTAAGAATCTGAATAGTGCGCTCGGACTGTCCGTCCGTCTGGGGGTGAAATATTTTGCTCAACTCCACCCAAGTACCCAACTCATGTTGTATGGCTTTCTGGAATCGTGATGTAAACTGTGTGCCCCGGTCAGAGATGATAGATACCGGCATGCCATGAAGTCTAACAATCTCACGGATATAAACTCGAGCCAGCTGCTCGGAAGAATAAGTAGTCATCACATGAAGGAAATGAGCCGACTTGGTCAGCCTATCTATAATTACCCAAACTACATCAAACTTCCGCTGAGTCCGTGGGAGTCCAACAACGAAATCCATAGTGATACGCTCCTATTTCCACTTCGGAATCTCAAACTTCTAAAGTAATCAACCCGGTCGCTGATCTCATACCTAATGTCGCGCCCCTTTTTTCCCTCTTGACGGGGGAAGTCCGGGTTTCGACATTCATGGGGGAAAACCTCATTTCCTTTTAGGAATTTGGGTTTTGAAGAGTCGCCACCTAAAGGATTCTAGTGCGTTAGAGAACCTAGAGCGATTAACTCTTAGACTACTTTACATTACCAGAGATTAGGGTAAGGGCTCGAAATAACCTTGAGGGGAAGGTGTTAGGCACCCCTCGCGGTCCACAATGGTGGGTCCCGACCGAACTTATATGAATCAGTCATTTTGCAAGTAAACAGTTTCCACACATATTTGCAAATAAAGGCATATTTCCATATTCTAAATACAGGTATGATTCAGGTAATTGGAGCAAGAGAGATATTTGAACAATTTGCATATGTATATGTAGAGAAAAAAAAGTTTATTAAATTTAAACACATATGGAATTGGGAAAGGGGGGTCCTAGGTTGGTTAGCCTATAGGATCATACCACACAATGCCCGGTAATCACTCCTCTACGAGGGGATACACGTGAAATTAGCGCGTAGTCATCATATCCTTACTACCCAATTCCCTCCCCTTGGTCATAGCCTAAAGCGTCCTAGCAACCTTGAGAGATATCCTATGCGTGCACTACCCGCCCCTTCTTTGTGGCCCTGGAGGTATTTAGGACCTCTAGTTTGGGTAGTTCTAGACCATCCTAAGGTGTTTAAAGGAGAAAAGTCTAAGCGTCAACCAAAACAAGTAGGATTGCATTTAAAGGGGGGAACAACTAAAGGCTCACATTTTACCTCCACAAGAAGAAACAAATAAGTGCACGTCTCAAACAATCGTTTAAGAGAAAAACCTTAAAACATGATGTCTAGGTGAGATGAGAGTATACAGTATTAAATTAGGACCAAAGTGCCAAAGACCTATTCAGCTTGCCTACTGATTTTAGACTTGTTGAATATGAACAATAACGGATAACAGAACCTAAGAAAATCGACCAATTTGATCGTTTTTTGGACCGGTTTTTCGATCGACAAAATTGGTCGGTCGATTGTGGTCGGTTTTTGACGAATTTCTAGTAGTGAACCATCAAATCCCGGTTTCAGGTCGTTTGCTCAA
>NW_017671485.1:129637-130188 GCF_001879085.1 Nicotiana attenuata
CAGGGTCTTATACGGTCTATTGTGATGCCTCGAGAGTTAGGCCTTGGAGCGGTATTTAAGTGAAGGACGGTAGGGTGATTACCTACGCGTTCCAGACAGTTTGAAGGTGCATGATAGATTATCCTATCCATGATCTCGAGTTTAGCTTGCAATTGTTCACGCCTTTGAAGATCAGGCGTCATACTTTGTACTGGTGTGCCTTGTGAGATTTATACTGACCACCGGAGTTTGCAGCATCTGTTCAAGCAGAAGGGACCTTAATTTGCGACAGAGGAGGTGGTTAGAGCTGCTGAAGGAGTATGATATCACTATTTTGTATCACCCGGGCAAGGCCAATGTGGTAGCCGATGCTTTGAGTCACCGGGCAGAGAGTTTGGGGAGTTTGGCTTATTTACCAGCAGTAGAGAGGACCATGGCGATGGATGTGCAGGCCTTAGCCAGCCAGTTTGTGAGATTGGATCTTTCGGAGCCTAGTCAGGTTCTAGCTTGCGTGGTCTCTCGGTCTTCCTTGTTTGATCGTATCTGGGAGACGTCATTTTGATGTCCCTCAT
>NW_017671485.1:132193-154585 GCF_001879085.1 Nicotiana attenuata
CTTTAGAGGTTCCGTATGTCACATGTATAATTTTTTTATATACAGGTTGGATCGTCCTATATTGAGTATTCCCCTATGTCTATTCTGGTTAGCCCATGACAGTCCGTTTGGACCATTTGCCAAAGAAAGTATAATAAGAAAGATATATTATGTTGGTACTCGGTTGAGTAAGGTACCGGGTGCCCGTCGCGACCCATCAATTAGGTCATGACAGTATAGCCATCGGGCGCATTAAGTAGCCCCGACCGTTGCAATCCAACCCAACCCAAAGAGATCCTAACTTGATTTTTAAGTATCATGGCACTCAAGGCGACATGAAGTGAGGATTGACGATAATTGAGAGAAGAAGTTGCCCGGTTGTTCAATAACGGGCACCTCTAAGAATTTCTAAGCGATCGAGCCAAAATCACTTCAGGAACAAGGACACCAACATACAGGCCGAACAAGAGAAGCCTCAACACGTCATAAACATGATCATTGGAGGGGTCGATATCCCTCAAGGACAAATGATAAAGCGCACTAAAGTATCTATCACAAGGGAAAACCGCAAGAGATTACGTCCTGGAGGGAGCCATTTCATTCAGCGACAAGAATGCCGAGGGCATCGTTTAACCACAGAATGATGCACTGGTAATATATGTACTTAAAAATAAATCTCGAGTTAAACGCGTATTGATCGATCCAGGTAGCTCGGCCAACATCATCAGATCAAGGGTCGTAGAGCAGTTGGGGTTACAAGACAAAATAGTGCCGACGGTCGGGGTATTGAATGGATTTAACATGGCATGTGAAACCACTAAAAGGGAGATAACCCTGCTAGTGAATACAGCCGGGACGATCCAAGAGACAAAATTCTACATGATCGAAGGGGACATGAGGTATAACGCCCTATTCGGAAGGCCATGGGTTCATAACATGAGGGTGGTACCCTCAATCTTACACCAGGCACTAAAGTTCCCTACACCAGAGGAATAAAGACGGTCTACAAAGAGCAGCCGACCGCAAAGGAAATGTTTGCCGTCGACAAGGTAATCTCGGTGCCCGTGGTTTCGACATCAAGGAACACGGAGCTGGCCAGGAAGGAAGAAATTAAATAGCAATCACAGTTGTCGGTTCCGATCGAACCGGACGAGCAAGGAGTAAATGAGGAAGATGATTGTGGAGTTCTGAGATCGTTCATAGCTACTGATGATACTACGTTCGAGGATTTGGAGCAAGTCATATTGATCGAACACCTACTAGATCGAAAGGTATACCTGGGCACGGGGTTAACTTCCTAGCTCAGGAAAAAACTCATTGAATTTCTTAAAGCTAACATAAACTATTTTGCTTGGTCCCATCTTGACATGACAGGGATCCCCCCGGAAGTAACCACTCATAAGCTGAGTTTGGACCCGAAGTTCCATTCGATTAAACAGAAAAGGAGACCATAGTCCGAGGTCAAGCATGCATTCATCAAGGACGAGGTATCTAAACTCCTTAAAATAGGGTCCATTCGAGAAATTAAATACCTGGATTGGTTACCTAACATAGTAAAGTGCCTAAAAAAGGAATAAGCTAAGAATGTGTGTAGATTACAAAAATCTAAACAAGGCATGCCCTAAGGACTCTTTTCCTTTGCCTAACATCGATCGGATGATTGACGCGGCGGCCAGACATAAGATACTCAGATTTCTCGATGCCTATTCCGGGTGCAACCAAATTCAGATGGACCCGGACGATCAGGAAAAGACTTCTTTTATAACTAAATTCGGCACCTATTGTTATAACGTAATGCCGTTCGGATTAAGAACGCAGGTGCCACCCATCAACGCCTAGTAAACCGGTTGTTCGAAGAACAGATAAAAAAGTCAATGGAAATTTATATTGACGACATATTAGTCAAGTCTCTGCGAGCAGAGGACCATTTGAAACATTTGCATGAAACCTTTGACATATTTAAGAAATACAATATGAAGTTGAACCTAGAAAAGTGAGCATTCAGGGTCAAATCGAGAAAATTCACCGGGTTCATGGTATCCAATCGAGGGATCGAGATCAATCTCAACAAAATCAAAGCCATAGAGGACATCACCGTGGTGGATAATGTCAAGGCCATTCAGAGGCTGACCGGATGTATAGCCACTTTGGGCCGGTTTATATCGAGGTCCTCTGACAAAATCCATCGGTCTTCTCACTGTTAAAGAAGAGGAATAACTTTTCCTGGACCTCAGAATGCCAGCAAGCTTTGGAAGAGCTCAGTACCTATCGAGTCCACCCCTGCTCCACACTCCAAAGGCGGACGAATAGTTGTACCTTTACTTGGTCGTTTTCAAGGTGGTGGTAAGTGGAGTCTTAGTCCGGGAAGAGAAAGGTACGCAATTTCCTATTACTATGTCAGTAGAACTCTAGGCGAGGCCTAAACATGGTATCCTCACCTAAAAAATTGGCGCTCGTTTTGCTAAGCGTCTCCAAAAAGTTAAAACAAATTTTTCGATGCTAGAACATATGTGTCATAACCTCTTACCCACTAAGGAACGTCATGTACAAACCCGAGATCTCGGGGCAGTTGGTCAAATGTGCCGGCGAAATCAGCGGGTACGATATCGAGTATCGACCCCGAACAACCATAAAATCTCAAATTTTGGCACACTTCGTGGCAGACTTTATGCCGGTCTTAACCCGAAGCCGAAAGGGAATTATTGCTGAGCTCGGAGACTAACTCGGGTATTTGGACCCTTTTTACAGATGGTGCCTCAAACGCAAAGGGGCCCGGGCTCGGCATTATGTTAAAACCACCTACGTGGAATGTAGTTAGGCAGTCTGTTAGAACTGTGAAATCGGCTAACAATGAGGCCGAGTATGAGGCTATGTTGCAGGTCTCGAATTGGCCAAAAGCCTTGGGGCCGAGGTGATCGAAGCTGAGTGCGACTCTTTCCTCGTGGTAAATCAAGTTAATGGGACGTTTGAAGTGAAAGAAGAATGGATGCGAAGGTATTTACAGGTAACGCTGCATCAACTCAAGGAATGGACTCTGCAGAACGTACCCCGAGATCAGAATAGCGAGGCCGATGCTCTAGCTAACTTGGGGTTGTCTGTCGATGTCGATGATTTCAGTTCGGGAATAGTAGTATAACTCATTAAGTTGGTGATAAAAGAAGGCCACTCAGAAGTAAACTCAACGAGTTTAACTTGGGATTGGAGGAACAAGTACATAGACTACTTGAAGACCGGGAAATTGCCCTCGGATCCGAAAGAATCGAGAGCCATACGTACCAAGGCTACCAGATTTAGCTTGGTCAAAGGAACATTGTTCATGAGAATGTTCAACGGCCCACTATCTAGATGCTTGGGACCGGGAGATACCGAATATGCCTTGAGAGAAGTTCATGAAGGCACTTGAGGGAATCATTCGGGGGCAGAATCTTTGGTCCAGAAATTAATCAGGGCCGATTATTACTGGACCTAAATGGGGAAAGACGTGAAGGACTTCGTACGAAAATGCGACGACTGCCAGAGCTTCGCACCGATGATCCATCAATCGGGAGAGTTGCTCCAATCGGTCCTGTCCCCGTGGCCATTTATGAAGTGGCGAATGGACATCGTCGGTCCCCTACCATGGGCACCCAGTAGGGCTCAGTTCATACTATTCATGACCGATCATTTTCCCAAATGGGTCGAAGCTTAAGCATTCGAAAAAGTCCGAGAGAAAGAAGTCATTGACTTCATCTGGAACCATATAATATGTCGATTCGGGATACCGGACAAGGTCGTTTGCGATAATAGAAAACAATTCATCGGCAGCAAGGTAAATAAATTTTTCAAAGATCACAAGATTAAGAAGATACTATCAACACCTTACCACCCTAGTGGGAACGGACAGGCGGAATCAACAAATAAGACCATACTTCAAAACCTAAAAAAGAAGTTGACCGATGCCAAAGAGAAATGGAAGGAAATCCTGCCCGAAGTCTTGTGGGCGTACCGTACGACCTCGAAGTCTAGTACCTGGGCCACACCATTTTCGTTAGTCTACGGGGCCGAAGCCTTAATACCAGTCGGAGCGGGGGAACCGAGCCTGTGGTTCCAATATGTGATAGAAGAGTCAAACGGCGAGGCCATGATCACGAGCCTGAAACTATTTGATGAAAGACAGGAGGCTGCTCTAGTCCGGTTGGCCGCCCAGAAATAGCGAATAGAAAGATACTACAACCGAAGAGCCAACCTCCGACACTTTAATATCGGAGACTTGGTATTGAGGAAAGTAACATTACACACCTGGAACCCGAACGAGGGGAAGCTAGGACCGAATCGGGACCATATAGAGTTGTCGGAATTACCGTCAAAGGCTCGTACAAACTCAAAGCAGGAAACGATATGCAACTACCGAACAACTGGAATGTGACACTTAAAATGGTACTACTGCTAAGGTACAAACTCAACTACTCTTTAATCATTATGAATCGGGCTAACATTTGCAGGCAAACGGTCAAGGATGGATGTGGCTATTAAGTCTGAAAGCACGCATTGCACTATTTTTCCCTTGAACCGATTTTGTCCCAAAATGGTTTTTCGGCAAGGTTTTTAACGAGGCAATAGTAAAATGTGCTAACTTATATTCGAAGACTGGTTTCAAACTGGAGTCAATGATCGTTCACTTTATATCAACAGTATCCGAGCCCTCTCAAGCTCGACCTGGAATACTGGGGGCCATTACCCTCGGATTAAGGTTTTTAGCAAGGAAAAAAGAAAAACTTTGTATGCTGGGAGCTAAGGCTTGGTGGTTAGGATTGATTGTAAGGGCCAAACGGTCGTATGAACCGTGCTCACATAGTCCACTCTAGCCATGATACAAGTTTTTATGCACTTTCGATCATGTACTTTACACCTTCATCTCGGCAATATGGAACCTCTCAACAACTTTAGCTCTTTTATGGGGTCCTAACGGGATAGGTAGGCCCAAGCATCTCCCCTCCCCCTCCCTCCATAAGACCCTCTTTCTCTTTTCCTCTCGGGAAAGAAAATAAGAAAGGATTCATTTTTCTTTCATGTTAAAGAAAGTTCCGCCTTGCTATTACGCATTTTCTACTTTTTGGATTCCGGATCCTAGAGCCCATGGGCTACCCCTACTCAGGGACTATCGAGCCTAGAGGCTACCCCTGCTCGGGGACTATTGAGCCCAGAGGCTACCCCTGCTCGGGGACTATCGAACCTAAAGGCTACCCTTATTCGGGGAGTGTCGCCCGAAGAAAATTCGAACAACCCAGGCTACCGAATCCCGAAGGCACCAAACCTATTAGGCAGTGCCCAAATACAAAAGGCCACGACTACCCTAAAAATGGCTCAGAGACGTTCGAAGCTCGTAATCAGAAAGTTAGGCCTTCATAAAAACTCGAATACCTTCAAAAAGGTTACCCTCGGCAAAAGCATCGTCTAAAAACACTTAAGCATCTAAAAAATTTCCGGTCGCACCAAGGTTTCAAAGCCGCAAGCAAACAAAGTTGCATCGCGGCGAATCTCCAAAAACGAATACCCCATAACTACATCTGATTCTATGCTAAGGCATCAAAGATATGACATGAATAGAAATTATAAAAAGTTGCTGGAAAAGTAAAGACACGATATTGCCAAAAGGGGAAAATTTTATATATATTCCGAAATATATTTACAAGGGCCCAATAAAAACAACATCAAAATAAACAAAAAAAATATATACAAGGAAAAACAAAAACTGAAAAAAATACTAAGGCATCTACGCCTGGTCTTCACCTGGGCCCGACTCATCGCCAGAACCGTCGGAGCCCTCGGAACCCTCGAAACCCTCAGAGCCATCGGCACCCTTAGGCTCGTAGAGCTTCTTTGCCTCAGCCTCGAGATTTTTGGCTTCCTCTATCTTAGATGATAGGTTGAAACCTCGGGCGTGGATCTCTTCGAGGGTCTCTCCCTCGGATAGCCGCTTCACATATTCAGCCTTTGTTTTTAGGCGGCTCTCAACTGCCTCCACATCAGCCTTGTACCAGGCCACCATTTTTTCAGCATCACCGGAGGTTGTGTCCAATTTGGACTTTAGTTCCTCATGTTCTCTACCGAGGGCATCCCATTCTATGACGGCCAAGCTTAGCTGTGCTTGGAGATCGTCATTCAGCTGAGACCATTAATCAGCTTTGTTCTTCGCCACCCGGAGCTGGTTCTCAAGCGGTGCCAGCTCCGCTTTCGTAGTCTCCTTCTCCGAAGCCAGCATGTCCACCTTTCCATCATTCGACCATGGCCTTGACCTCATTCATCTTGGCTCGGAGCTAGTCGATCAGTTCGATCTTTTGGTAGACCTGCGAGGTTGTGTTGTTAGTCACCACGACTAGATCCTCGTTTTTAGCTTCAAAGACCTTTACCTTTTCAACCAGGTTAGCATTTCCAGCTTTAGGGTTGAGGTTTCCTTTTGAGCCTTGTCCAGCTCGGCTTGGAGGCGTTTGAGGGCCTCATCCTGTTGCTCACTGAGAAGCCTGTACATGTCCTTCTTCCGGATCTGCTCTTTGAGCTCGAACTCGAGCTGGCTGATTTCCAAGTGGTACCGGAGGAAGCTCTCATGGTGAAGCACTGAGGCCTGTAAAACAACGAAAATAGTAAGAGACATCAAAACTTAAGTGGAATTCACAAAGGGGTGTAAGAGTGTTGATGTCTTACCCAGTTCAGCGCCTGCTGCGCCTCGTTGAAAAGACTTGACACGCCCACCTCGTTCAACTTTGCCTGGTCCTCCTCGGTCACCAGGCATCAGAGGTAGCTGGCTATGCCCACCGTAGCGGATAGGACCCGAGCATCCTCTGGACTATAAAAATGACTATTCTCTTATACCCGGGGTCCACGCTCGGTGCGAGAAATTGCTTCACCAATTTTGGGCTCGAACTCGGCCTGCCAGCTCCCGAGGGCACGTCATTCTTTGGGTTCTCTAGGTCGCCCAGCCCAAAAAAGTCCTCCAATGTGGACATGTCCATACCATCGAAAAAGGAGTTGAGAGGGTCATCTGAACCCTACACTCCCTCACTTGATTTTTCTTTGCCCTCTTGGACTTCCTCGAGCATGGACTCGGTATAAAAAGGTGTTTCTATGAAGTATATGACATCGGTCTCCTCCTTAGGAACGGGAGAGACTTCCTGTGAGGTCATAGCCTCCATCTCCCCCTCAAGTTCCCGAGCCTGAAGGGGATCGGTCTCGTGGCTCCCTTTGTCGGTCGTCGCTTGCTCCCCGATGGGAGTTGATCCATGGGCGATGAAGATGTCATCTTCTTCGGGCTCATCCCTAAGCTAGTAGAGATAGCCAAGGTCTGGTGCCCTAGACTTGGTATTTTTCTTGGGCTTCTGGGCCCGGGTGGCTGCCCTTTTCTTCCTTTTTCCTTCGAGGTCCGAGGAACCCGGGGACATTCTCTTTTTCTTCTTCTCCTCCTTCGTGGCAGCCCCAAGCTGTCTTGAGATGAAGGAATCAACAGGCAAAGACGTATCCTCGTCCTCATCGAGCGGCCCAAGTTTAGTGGTCTTAGGGAGACCTACAAGAAATAGGGAGAAGTTAACACTATGTAAGTTAAAAGCGTGATGGTAACAATTTCGGGAAAGAACCTCGCCATGAGAATGGGCCTCCCATATGCCTTTCGAGAGATTGCACCATGCGCGCTCGGAGTAAGGCATCTGCTTACAAACCCCCTCGATCCACTCCTTGAATCAGAGGATTGCATCTAGAACCGGGCAACAACTGCACGACCAGAAGCACAAGTGATGAGAAAAATAAATAGAAGGGGAGAAATACCCAAGAAAGACAGTACTTAGGGATGCATTCCACTCCTCAGGGAACGAAAGAAACTCGGGGGGAATCAGGTCTTCAGTCTTCACCCGAATGAACTGCCCCTGCCAACCTCGGTCTTGATCCTCGTCAATGCTCGAGAAAGGAGCCTTGCTTGCTCGCATACGAGCTTGATCAGTCCACCTCGAAAGATTTGAGGACTGTATACACGGAGTAGGTGGTCGAGGGTGAACCTCCGAGACTCGGTGTTATTTACGAAGTAGCACAAGAGGTTCATAATCCTCTAGAAGGATAGGTGGATTTGCCCAAGGCACACTTGTATCTGTTGAAAAAACAAGAACTAGGGATCCACAGGGGCGAGCGTGAAAGGGTAAGTGTAAACACTCAGATACCCCTTTACGTGAGTGGTTGTATCGTTGTTAGGCCCAGGGACAACCACGTCTTTACCCTCCCACTTATTGTCCGCTCAGACTATGGGTAAAGTTCTTTTGGTTACAGGGCAGATGTATCTCGATGATCCCTCACCCCACTCTTGTTGGCTAGAGGCCTTTTCGACCTTGAGTCGTCCCTGATAGAGTAGCCCCCGGGTATGAAGCTTTTCATGGGGGCTCAGGAGCCACCTCGACATCTGTGGCCGGGTGAGAAGATGAAGGGGCAACCTGCTGGGGAACTGACTTAGAAGTTTTAGCCATCGTGATCTGGGAAATATGAAGTTTTGGAGGGAAATATGAAGATTCGAAGGAAAAGTATGAAGGTTTGAAGAAAAGTGTATGAAGGTTTGAAGGTGGGATGAAGATGTGAAAATCTGCGTTAGAAATCTAAGAACAAGTATGAAGATTTGAAGATCAGAGAGGAAGATATAAAGACTTGAAAAGGTTGAAAGCCGCTAGAAAATTCGAAGGTAAAAGCTAGGATCAGAAAGTGAAAGAAGTACAAAAGGTCGAGGCTTTTATAGGGAAAATTGCAATCAACACGCAACGTTTCACATTCAGAGACAACTAGCCGATGACCAACACGTGTTCGAAGTCAGAATGAAGCGACTGATGGGATGTTTTGGCTTACCCGTCACCTCAGTTGTAACGTACGAAGGAAGAAACTGGTGTTCATCTATCGTTTTCCATCGTTTCAGCAAACCTACTCTCTGGTAAACGAGGGGACTATCTGTATACGGGTGAAATCGGTGTTAACACACACCCCAATTTCCTGGTAGATCAAACAAAGTAAGAGTATGAAAATATGAGATCGAAATCGAAGCTGGGAACTCTTTGTATCGAAGCCCTAGCTGAGAGCTCGCCATAGGACCTGATAAAGTACGGACCCCGGGCTTGGAACAAGTTCTGAGACTTCGGAAGGCGCAACAAATAGTTGTATGCGACAAATAAAGGGTCGTGATATCAAAAACCAACCGGATATCACGGTGCGGATCTCACTCGATGGCGATTACGGATCAATAATTGACGAGAGAGAAGGATATTGTTTACTTTTTTTAGAGTTGTACTAGGGTTGAAACTCTCTTAATATATAAAGCTAAGGTTTTCTTTAATAAAACTCATTGTAACACGCAAACCAAGGCAATACAAGTTCATTTTCTGCTTTCTAGCTATTGCAAACTTCTCATTTTATTGTTGTTCTTCATACACAATTGGCTTCAAATTAAGGGTCCGGTCGAGGGCAAAACTACTGTTCAGCTTAAATCCGAGCCCGGCTTAACGTTACAACTGGTTTGATTATTCATTTTATCTTTAATTCGCTTATCTAACATTCTTGATTATTTGTGTTGAATCAATTCACATATTCTTAAAACCGCGTAGAAAGTTAATTGATATCTGTTTTAAGGGTAAACAGATTCAAAATAATTCATCTAGGCATTTTATATATAACTAACAATAACAACAGCATACCCAGTGAAGTCCCGCGCATTTTTATACAACTATCGAACATTTTCTAAAATCATTTTTCTCCTTTAATCCTTTTTTCTTTTGGTTTCTTTAGAGTTTATTTCAAAAAAATTGTAAGTTGATTATTTTACTTAACATTTTAATAAAAATGAAAATACCATTATTTTCCATTTTCTTTGTCAAGAAAACTTACAATAAATGCAATAAAAGTTGATGATTTTGACTAGGAGTGATAATTTGAGCCCAAAATCCATTTAATCCGCCCAATGTTGGACTGGTTATTGACCCTCTTATTTGTTGAATTCAACCCATCTTAACTTAATTCATCTTATCCCATCTAAAGCTGGGTTGATTCTTAGCTAGAATTAACTCATGAGTAACTTCGATAAAATATCTTTCAAATAACTTTTTTTTATTTGATACCACAATGTGGTTGTGTTAGCCACTAATAACTTCATAGAAAACAACATACCTTAATTACAGTTTGGTAAGAGTTAGGCGGCTTAGTCTATGAACCAAGTTTTAACTCATCTTGACCCAAATCATCTTAGCCCAAGTAACTTTTTTGTGAGTCAATTTATTGACTCAACGCAGTATGATTTACTCAAATCAGTCATATCCACCCATTTGACACCCTTAGTTTTGACATATGACAAAATACTTCATGGAAGTTCCTCAATAAAATGCTACTTTATTCATGGAACATTGGTTATGACACATCAAGAAGATAATCAACCAACTTATAATAAATAATATTGGAACTAATGTTTAATAAGGTATGGTACAGATATCCTTATGGTACAGATAGAGCAACGACTAAGCAGGTAATTATTATTGTGTATAACCTACCCCCTTGGATGTGCGTGAAGCAACCATATTGCTTCTTATCTTTGTTGATACCTGGCCCTAAAGCTCCTGAAAATGACATCGATGTATACTTAGAACCTTTGGTGGATGAGTTGCAAGAATTGTGGTATAATGGAGTCAATACATATGATGCTTCGAGAAAGGAGAACTTCTGTATGCGGGCAACACTCTTATGGACTATAAATGATTTTCCAGCTTATGCCTACTTGTCTGGATGGAGCACAAAGGGAGCTTTGGCTTTCCCTTCATGCAATAAAAAGACTTCGTCTACTCGGTTAAAGTATGGTCGTAAGTTCTCTTACATAGGTGCTTGTAGGTTTTTATCGCCTAATCATAAGTGGCGAGAAAATAAACGTGATTTTAATGGGGAAGTAGAAAGAAGACCTACTCCAAAAATTCTCTCTGGAGATGATATTTTAAACCGGTTGGATAGCTTGGAAGACATTAAACTTGGTAAGACCCAGAAGAGAAAAAGACACGAAAAAAGTAAAGGCATTCATAACTGGAGGAAGAAAAGCATCTTTTTCAAACTTCCTTATTGGAAAAATAATCTAATACGCCACAATTTAGACGTCATGTATATTGAAAATAATGTGTGTGACAATATAATTGGGTCGTTATTAGATATGGAAGGAAAAGCAAAAGATAATTTGAATGCTTGTCGTGATTTGAAGGAAATGGGTATAAGAAAAGAATTACATCCAACTCAAAGAGATGGAAAGTGGTATTATCCAGCAGCATGTTATACTTTATCACCAGATGAAAAGTCTAAAGTATGCAAGTTCTTGAAAACTATTAAGGTTCCATATGGATATTCTTCCAATTTATCACGGTGTGTAAAGTTAGAGGATCGTAAAATTTGTTGAATGAAGAGTCATGACTCTCATATTCTTTTGTAACAACTGCTTCCTTTTGCAATTCGCGGAGTCCTGTCGAACCATGTCTATGATGCTATTACCGAGCTAAGTATTTTCTTTAGAGAGTTATGTTCAAAAATGCTAAGAGTTGATGTGTTGGATCAACTTGCAACTCAAATTCCAATTACGCTGAGCAAAATAGAAAAAATACGTTTTTCAACATTTTTTGATATTATGGTGCACTTGGTCATTCATCTTCCAAGAGAGGCTAAGCCTACTGGATTTGTACAATATAGATGGATGTACCTAATAGAGCGGTATGTTTTTGTATTTTATAATTTCGGTTTAATTTTATGTGGCTTGTTAATTTTTCATGCTAAGCATATAACTGATTATTATATTATGTAGATTCTCGCGCCAACTGAAATGTTATGTTCGCAGTAGAAGTCAACCTGAAGGATCTATTGCAGGAGGGTATATTGTTGAAGAAAGTCTAATATTTTGTTAAAGGTATTTACATGGAAGTGGGAAGGGTATAATCGAGCGGGAAAAAATGATGAAGATGATCATGTTGAGTCATATTGTCAATTGTCGCGCCCCCCTTTTCCCCTTGCGGAGAAGTCCGGGTTTTGACATTCATGGGGGAACAACTCGTTTCCTTTTGGGAATTAGGTATTTGAAGAGTCGCCACCTAACGGATTATGGTGCGTTAGGGCACCTAGAGTATTTAACTCGTGTAACTGGTTTGCATTACCAGAGATTAGGGTAAGGGCTTGAAATAACCTTGAGGGGAAGGTGTTAGGCACCTCTCGCTGTCCACAACGGTGGGTCCCGACCGAACTTAAACTATATGAATTAGTCATTTTCACAAGTAAATAATTTCAACACATATTTTCAAATAGAGGTAGTTTTCACATTCTGAATACATATATGATCAAGGAAATTCAGATATTGAAAGTAAGAGAGGTTTGGACAACTTGCACATGTATATGTAAAGAAAAAAGGAAGTTTTGAGAATTTAAGCACATAGGGGAATTGGAAAAGGGAAGTCCTAAGTTGATTAGCCTACAGGATCATACCCATGCAATGCCCGGTAATCACTCCTCAATGAGGGGCCACACGTTACATTAGCGCGCAGGTCATCATATCCTTTTACTATCCATTACCCTTCCCTTAGTGGTTATAAGCGAGTATAATTAACGACCTCTAAGCGTGCTGCTACCCGTCCCTCCCTTATGGTCCTGGAGGAATTTAGGACCTCTAAATATGGACAGTTCTAGACAACCTAAGGTTTTTAAAAGGTAAAAATCTAGGCGTGTAACGACCCGACCGGTCGTTTTGAGTTTTTGCACTTTGCTCGCCAGTTCTTGGGCATGACTTGCCCCGTGTAGTATATTATGACTTATGCAAATTGTTGGTTTTGGTTTTTCGGGTAATCGGAATGAATTTGGAAGAATAGTTCTCAGTTTGAAGCTTGAAATTGAAAGGTTTGACCAAGTTTTGACTTATTGGTAAATGACCTCGGAACGCGGATTTTATGGCTCGGATAGCTTCATTAGGTGATTTTGGACTTAAGAGTGTGTTCGGAATATCTTGGTGATATCCGATGTAGAGTTAGGCTTGAATTGGCGAAAGTTAGTTTTCGGCGATTCCGGTTGGTAGGTGAGATTTTTATCCAGCAGTCGGAATGGAATTCCGAGAGTTACAGTAGCTTTGTTATGTCATTTGGGATGTGTGTGTAAAATTTTAGGTCATTCGGACGTGATTTGGTTGGGTTTTTGATCAAAAACGTATTTCGGGAGATTTTAGAAAACTTAAACTTGAATCCGATGTGTTTTGGGTGAATTGATGTTAAATGAGGTGTTTTGATGATTGGAACAAGTTTGAATAAGGTATTGGGTTATGTTTATGCTTTTGGTTGAGGTCCCGGGGGCCTCGGGGTGATTTAGGGTGGTCAACGGAGAGATTAGGAATTTTGTTGCAGCAGCTAATATTGCTGCTTCTGGTATTTTCGCATCTGCGGATTTGGGGATCGCAGATGCGGCGCTGCAGATGCGGGTGAATTATCGCAGAAGCGAAAATTGGTCAGGTGAGCAGATACCGAAGAAGCGGTCAAGAAGGCCGCATCTGCGAAGCCGCAAATGCGGAAGTTCAATCGCAGATGCGATTTTGAGTTTTAAGTGAAGAACCGCAGAAGCGGAGGATTTGACCGCATATGCGGTATCGCAGAAGCGGGTTTTGGGCCGCAGATGCGTAAAGGCCTGGGCAGACCATATATGTTATTTCATTCCGCGATTTTGGGTTATTTTTCCTCCATGGTTGATCATTTTGAGAGCTTCTTGGTGGAGATTAAAGAGGGATCCAAGGGAATCGATTGGAGGTAAGACTTTTGAACTTAAAACTCGTTTTTGTTGTGAAATCCACCTAGAAATTCATGGAAACTAAGCCTAAAAAATTGAAGAACTAGGGCTTGAGAAAATGGACTTTTGATTTGGGATTTGAAGGACCATTTGAGGTCGGATTTGAGAATTTTTGATATTATGAACTCATGGGGAGATGAGGAATCTAATGATGTGAAAAATTCTGAGTTTCAACAAGTGGGCCCAGGGCTCGGGTTTTGGAAAATTTGGAAATTGTGCCCGTTATTGATTGTTTTCGCTTGGGCTTTGTTCCCTTAACATAATGTGATGTATTCGTTCTGATTTTGGATAGATTCGACGCACGTGGAGGCCGATTTGAGGGGCAAAGGCATCGCGAGCTAGAGATTTTGCCGGTTCGAGGTGAGTAATGATTGTAAATGATATCCTGAGGGTTTGAAACCCCGGATTTGCACATCGTAGTGCTATATTGAGGTGACTTGCACGTCGGAAAGCGAGCGTGGGGTAGAGCACCGTTGGGGATTGTGACTTGGTCCGTCCCGATTGATGAATTTACCATGTATTTGACTAAAACATACTTGTTATCATCATGATTTGGACTGGTTGCCATATTTGGGCTCCGTGCCAATTACTTGAACCCTTCGGGGTGTTTTCCTCACTGTCTTACTTATACTTGAACTCTGTCCTATCGATATTTTCTGTTTTACAAACTCAGCCACCTATATTTAGGTTTGAAACTTAAATGATATTTCTAAATGATGTTTTGGGCTGAGAACTACTGTTTTACTAATGCCCGAGAGGCTTGTGATGATTTTCGGACTGAGTGAGGCCGAGGGCCATATGTGAGGATATACTGAGTGATATGAGCCCGAGGGCCTGAGATACATTTATATGCCACGAGGTGGCTTGAGTGATATGAGGCCGAGTGCCGAGTGATGCGAGGCCGAGTGCCGAGAGATGATGCCACGAGGTGGTTTGATATTGCGCTTGGGCCGTAAGGGGCCCCTCCCGGAGTCTGCACACCCCAGTGGGCGCTGTTTACGATATATGGATCGGGCTGCACGCCGCAACTATATATGGATCGGGCTGCACGTCGCATCGGTTACTATATGATACTATTCTGAGAGTGATCTGAGGGAGAGAGCCCGAGGGGCTGAGAGTGTTCTGAGAGTGAGCCCGAGGGGCTGGTACTGTTCTGAGATATTGCCCGAGGGGCGACCTTTATGTGTTCATCTTTCACATTTACTTGTCATTTTACCTGTTATACTGTGGTAATTGTGCCCGAGGGGCAGATTTTCTGTGCTTATCGGCAATAACTGTTTTGCAATCATTGCGTAACTGTTGAAAAGTCATTTTCAAAGAGGTTTAAACTGAGCTAAGATATATTCTAAAGATTTCACAGCTTCACTATTTTTCTCAAAGGGTTTTTCACTGCTTCTATACAGCATGATGGTTTGCTTTACGTGATTTCTTACTGCTCAGTTGTTATTTACCTTTATTACTCACTGAGTTGGAGTACTCACTTTACTCCCTGCACCTTGTGTGCAGATGCAGGTATTTATATACCCGGTAGCGGGTTTTTGGCTGATTGGAGGCAGGGTTATCGGAGTTTAGCGAGGTGGTTGTCAGCGTTCGCAACACCACTTTTCTCCCTTTTCGTTCATCTGTCCTGTTTTGTATATTCCAAACCTTATAGTTATATTTATACTTTAATAGATGCTCATGACTTGTGACACCCCGGTTTGGGCTGTGTTGGGATGGTGCTACTATTACTATCTATGTTTTCGCGAATTTATTGCTATTAAATCATGCTTTAAAAATTGTTTTATGGTAATTAACTGCTTAAGAGGTGTGTTGTATTGGTCTGGCTGGCCTTGTCTTCACGAGAGGCGCCATCACAACTGATCACGCCCAACTACGCCTTATAAAAAGGACTCTGCGGACGTTGCAAATATAACCCGAGTATTACGCCCAGGGTCGAATCCAAAGAGAGTTTACTTATCAACCACTATCTTCAGACCCACTAATTCTTCAGAACCAGCTTCCCAAATATTCAAATCTCAGTTGAATGTTCTTTAACAACTACGCTTGCAAGTAACTAAATGGCTGCAAACTAAACTAATAAGGTTGTAAACAATTATGATAAAAAGCTAAGGCAATGATTTCCCCTATTGATGGAATCCCTTCTGTTTATGCTCATACAAATTTATCAACACCTCTCTATCAATCATGAACGCTAATCTTACCGTAAATCTCTCCCGAGTAATCACAGTAATTTACTATTGCACTCTCCCGAGATACACTAGCTTACTTTATTTAGCACGATTCACTTTAGATTACACCCAAGGCTTCGTTATCCCTAATCCCGCCTTTAAATCCGCAATTATAGATTCCTCTAATAATCTAGGAGTGGTGTAGTTCAACAATACCCTAAATATGCACTCTTTTCCAAGTTATGCACACTAAATAGGCACAGCTAATTGAGGATCCTGTCAATTAACTACAACAAACACGAAGTTGAACAAATAGAGATTAAACTCGCAATTTGTATTCACATAAACAAGAAGTTCATCACCCAATCCATCAAAACCTTAGACAAGGAATTTAGCTACTCATGGCTATGGAAAAATAAACTAAGATAGAATTCATCATAAAAATTAAAAGTAAAGAAGAAAGATGTTTGGAGTATTCTCTCACAATGGTTTTCCTTGCTAAGAAACCTTACAAATCAATACATGCCTCTCTTGGGCGAAGTCTAATATTTTAAATAGGGTTTAGGTCTAAAAATCCCGTGTTTTATAGTTTAGTCCCTGATGTTTTCTGCTTCCGCCGCGGTTCTGCCGCGGTCGCGGTCAAACCGCGGCCAAAAGCCTTCTCTGAATCTGAATTTATCCGCAGCTATTTCCACCGCGGTCGCGGTGGAACCGCGGTCAACCTAGTCCTCTGAATCTTCAGGCCTGTTTTGCGTGGTTTACTTGGGGAATTTCACAGTTGGCCTCTTTTTCTTCAATTTTGACTCCAAAACTGCTCCTTAGCCTTCCTTATACATATATCACCTGAAAATCATGAAAAGCACTAATAAGAGCATTTTGTTATCACTTTTACCATTAAAACTACACAAGAAGGTGATTATTTAAGGTGTGATTATAGTCAAATTCACCTATTATCAACACCCCACACTTAAACCTTTGCTCGTCCTCGAGCAAACTAAACCACACTTCTAGGCCTAACTGTTCAATGCATTGCCCCAATTTATGTCACACCTGCTATTATCAATGATCGACCTAAGTAGTGCACAATCATATCTCAAGTGCAGACTCTCATGCCAAGACACACTGATGCTCACTCTAATTACTCTAACAGAAGTGAAGACTCACTTTTTCTTCCTGAGTCACATGCCCTCACATAAACAAAATCTGAGAGAAGTTCCACACACATAAAATTCAACAACAAGGAACCATATATAGAAAGAATTCACTCACTCTCAGCAAAGAGCATTCACATGCCACACAGACACACCATAAGCTTGCCCCTAGTGTAATACTCTACTAATCGATCCATTCAGTCAAAGATCAAGAGGTCTTTATAGGTTGTAATGTAGGCTAAGGGACGGGTAGGATTTATTTGGATACACTGACTAACCTCCCTAAGCACTTTTAATACACACTTCCTTTTATTTCACCTTTATGTTCAACCCAATCATTATTCCACATTTTGTTTCACTTGTGACCCCCACTTTTCTTTAGGTACAACTGGCTTCTTCTTCTTTTTTTTTTCAGAGATTTATTGTACACTGCTAGTTCACTAATCAAAACCTTCATTCTTGATTCCCTTTTTTCACTAACTCTCTCCCACCCCACACTTTGACTTTTGTATATTCTTTAGTGATTCAAGTGCTTCTAGGAGGTAAAGGTTCAAACAATTAAGCTTATTCAAACACAGCGATTTAGATCATTATAGGGTTATCAAAGAACAGGCTTCAGGCTCAAAGGGGTTAACTATGGTAATATGCACAGGTGGATTCTCAAGTATAAAGGGTTGCACAAAGAAATGCCTCAATCATCTCTAAAACCAAACGACTTCTATTTCGCTTTGCAAACACACAGGGCAAGTTCTAGGTATCATATGCAAGCATAGGATGCAAGTAACAACTCACACACACTTAGCATGTAACTCATTCCGTTGGCTCCATATATTTTAACAAAAACACTATTTTGCCCTTCTTTTTCTTTTTACGTTGTCAGTTAGATTTTAAAGTGACATGTTGAGTTTCCCAAATCGGTTATAGGATTAATATTCACTTTTGAATTGGATTAGACGCAAGTCCCATTTCTTTATACGTCTATGCGAGGTTCATATGATTCTTATTCTCTAAACTGGGGGTGTTACATGAACCTCCTTAGACCCTTCTTTTAATGAAACATAGGATTTAATAATCGCGGCAATCTTTTATGGAAATTTGCCTCGATAATAAAATTAACATAGAAGGTAACAATCCCTGCAATGGATGTCTACCCCAAAAGTGTTAATATTTCTCAGTGTACAGTATACAAACTTTTTCAGATTTACGATGAATATTTGCAAAGTTCATATTTTCAACTAAAGATTTTGGCGAAAAGAGAAAATTTAAGAAAGACAAGGTCATGTTTCTTTCATTTTTGATGAAGTGAGAAATTGGTATTAACAGAATAACAGTTGACGAGCAGAAAGTAAAAATAGGTGCAATGAAAGAAGAGAAACTTATGGGATAGGCACGGTGCATATGAGAGGTTAAAGAGCCCAAATCAATGACAGTCACAATAAAGAGCCCAAATCAATGACAGTCACAACTTAACAGAAAGTAGTTTCTTATATTGATCCCCTTCAGAATTCCGTTTTCATGTTGGACATTCTATCACATGGAATGAATCTCATATCAAAGTGTGTATTACTTGAATTCAGCGTGTGAACAGAGACCAGGAAAGGAAATACCAAACTAAATGCAGTAAAACTAACTTGCGTAAATGCAGCAAAACTAACTTGTGCCCTTTTTTCCCCTACCGCTAATCTATGTCATTTAATCCAATTTCTAAGCATCATCCTCCTCAGCGTTTGAATAGAGACCAGGAAAGAAAATACCAAAGTAAATGCAAAGTAAAACTAACTTGCGCCCTTTTTATCCCTACTGCTTTCTAGTATATGTAATTAGTCCGACTTCTAAGCATTGCCCTCCTCGTTTCCGAGGTCACCATGAGTTTGTTCATTTAAATCAGCAGCATGAATCTGTTCACTCGGATCAGCAACATGAGTCTGTTCATTTGGATCAGCAGCATGAGTCTGTTCATTCGGATCAGCATCATCACTCTCTCTACTCTCTTCTTGAGGCTCAGCTGAAATGAAAAAGTTCAGATTACACCCTAAAAATTGAATTAATCATATCACCTGAGAAGATAGTTGAATCACACTAAAATTATCGCCACTCCCTCAGCAAAATATCTTTATAGTACTTGATCACGCCCAACTACGCCTTATAAAAAGGACTCTGCGGACGTTGCAAATATAACCCGAGTATTATGCCCAGGGTCGAATCCACAGACAGTTAACCTATCAACCACTATCTTCAGACCCACTAATTCTTCAGAACCAGCTTCCCAAATATTCAAATCTCAGTTGAATGTTCTTTAACAACTACGCTTGCAAGTAACTAAATGGCTGTAAACTAAACTAATAAGGTTGTAAACAATTATGATAAAAAGCTAAGGCAATGATCTCCCCTATTGATGGAATCCCTTCTGTTTATGCTCATACAAATTTATCAACATCTCTTTATCAATCAAGAACGATAATCTTACCGTAAATCTCTCCCGAGTAATCACAGTAATTTACTATTGCACTCTCTCTCGAGATACACTAGCTTACTTTATTTAGCACGATTCACTTTAGATTACACCCAAGGCTTCGTTATCCCTAATCCCGCCTTTAAATCCGCAATTATAGATTTCTCTAATAATTTAGGAGTGGTGTTGTTCAACAATACCCTAAATATGCACTCTTTTCCAAGTTATGCACACTAAATAGGCACAGCTAATTGAGGATCCTGTCAATTAACTACAACAAACACGAAGTTGAACAAATAGAGATTAAACTCGCAATTTGTATTCACATAAACAAGAAGTTCATCACCCAATAGGTTCTATCAAAACCTTGGACAAGGAATTTAGCTACTCATGGCTATGGGAAAATAAACTAAGATAGAATTCATCATAAAAATCAAAAGTAAAGAAGAAAGATGTTTGGAGTATTCTCTCACAATGGTTTTCCTTGCTAAGAAACCTTACAAATCAATACATGTCTCTCTTGGGCGAAGTCTAATGTTTTAAATAGGGTTTATGTCTAAAAATCCCGTGTTTTACACTTTAGTCCCTGAAGTTTTCTGCTTCCGTTGCGGTTCTGCCGCGGTCGCGGTCAAACCGCGGCCAAAAGCCTTCTCTGAATCTGAATTTATCCGCAGCTATCTTCCACCGCGGTTCTACCGCGGTCGCGGTGGAACCGCGGTCAACCTTGTCCTTTGAATCTTCAGGTCTGTTTTGCGTGGTTTACTTGGGGAATTTCACAGTTGGCCTCTTTTTCTTCAATTTTAACTCCAAAACTGTTCTTTAGCCTTCCTTATATATATATCACCTGCAAATCATGAAAAGCACTAATAAGAGCATTTTGTTATCACTTTTAGCACTAAAACTACACAAGAAGATGATTATTTAAGGTGTGATTTATAGTCAAATTCACCTATTATCAGTACTAAACGCAAATTTCACAATTCGGTAATAGATTATCTGAGGAATCATCGCCTCATACAAGCAAAAACATGTTGAAATGCCTAAAATGCGAGAAATTTAGGTTGAAAACACTTTAAACGTCAGAATGGAACTCCAAATGTGCATTTGAACCTTGCAAATTTGTTCATAAGAAAAATGTCAACCTGTCATTTATTTGACCATACTATGCATCAACTTTAATTTATACTACAGTATGCCATACTAACCTGCACGGCGGCGGTAAGCCTCCTCCAGTAGTTTAGTGAGCTTCTCTTTTTCCGCACGATAGTAACTCACTTGGGTCCAAAGGCTCTTAAACAAGTTCCTAGCATACTCGTGCCCAGCTGCTTGAACTAAAAGGCTAACGCTTGCTCTTAAGCTTGCTTCGATAATTTCGCCTTCGCACAATTGAATCAACAGTTTCAATTGTGCAATTTCACGGTCTGTAGCATCACTAATTCCATCGGAACTGGAAAAGTTGAGACATGCCGGGGGGATATCGGATCAGAAAGGACAAGTTCTTCCTCCTCAGCAGGCTGAGGAGCAGGATTGAGGTTGAGCCCTGATAAAAGTGCATCGGCGGATTCAAAATCCAAGGTATCTGTAAGTTGCTCTCTCGTGTTTGAGCTACTACCTGTAAGAAATTGTGACAAAGGCACACCATCTACCAGAGTTCTGGAGCTTTCTCCGGCAGCAGTAGGTGGAGAATCGGTTTCTTCTGATGCAGTGATAACGCTTTCAGCAATTTCCATTATAGACTTCACTCCGACGGCGATTTTGTCGGAATCGTCGACTTTGACGCCTTTTCCTTTGTTATCAGCCATGGCGTTAAATCTGGAAAAAAAAATACAGAACTCGACTTTATGTTTTGGTGAGTGAAATAGAGAGTGATGAGTTAAATAGATGCTAGAGACGGGTGATGAAACTAGATTCTAGAGACTGGTGATGATTTTGGCGCCTTTTCTTTTTGGCTCACGCAAATTGCATTGCCTACGTGCCTACGTCATATTTTCTTTCTCTTGGAATTTTATTTTTTATTTGTCATGTAGAAATGTGAAAAGCACAGCTTAAAAGTATTGTACATTGGGTGAATTTTGTTACTGCACTTAAGGTTTGTTTGGTAGGGTGTATAAGAATAATATTGAATAGAGCATATTAGTAATACTAGAATTAGTTATGGTGGGATATTAGTTATGCTGAAATTATTTTTTATCGATCGTTTGGTTAGGTGTATTAAATGTTTTGAAAGGGCAGTCCAACCTTTATACATGTTTATCCATGTATTAAAAACTATAGTATTTTCATGGTTTGCTATGTATAGAAATAATACTAAATACCGTGTTTAACCAGCACAAGTATTGGTTATATATAGTTTAAAAAATACTACTATCAAACAAGAAAATAATAATATCAGAGTTAATACATCTATATTTTTTCGAGGGGCGAATGCAAGAAGCGATATCATCGTCCGAAAAAGTTATAATGTTTGTACTAATATCAGCATAAACTGAAGCAATATATAATAATGAAACTGCTTAATTCCAAAGAATACTGTAGTACCATTTGATTCATTGGTCAAGTTCATATTTTGCTTCCACCCATCTTCACCTCTCGAGCCCATATTCATGTAGCACTCTCGGCATTCATTTTTGCAACACACCTTTGGTTGTTTATATTGGTCAGAATTTGACCACCCGACCACGGCGGTGATGACCCCGTCCCAACTATCCTGCGGTGGCAGCTAACGAACTCGACCCCGTCTGATCATTGCTAATTACAAGATAAGCGTCGAGGTTGAGGCCCCTCTATGAGGAGAAATTACCCCCCTCCC
>NW_017671485.1:155129-230161 GCF_001879085.1 Nicotiana attenuata
TTCGACCTCGCTCGAACTGGGACTCAAGCTACGTGCCTTCGCCATCAAAGTATTACAGTTCGACCTCGCTCGAACTGGGACTCAGGCTAAGTGCCTTCTCCGTCGAAGTATTACGGTTCGACCTCGCTCGAACTGGGACTCAATGCCTTCGCCATCAAAGTATTATAGTTCGACCTCGCTCGAACTGGGACTCAGGCTAAGTGCCTTCGCCGTCGACGTATTACGGTTCGACCTCGCTCGAACTGGGACTCAGGCTAAGTGCCTTCGTGATCAAAGTATTACAGTTCGACCTCGCTCGAACTGGGACTCAGGCTAAGTGCCTTCGCCATCAAAGTATTACAGTTCGACCTCGCTCGAACTGGGACTCAGNGAACGCCACGGTCAAGCAGACAATCGTAACACGGGTACAAGATAAGACACCTGTCAAAATCGCCATCAAAGTTGTTACAGTTCGACCTCGATCGAACTAGGACTCAGGCTAAGTGCATTCGCCATCAAAGTTGTTACAGTTCGACCCCGCTCGAACTGGGACTCAGGCTAAGTGCCTTCGCCATCGAAGTTGTTACAGTTCGACCTCGCTCGAACTGGGACTCAGGCTAAGTGCCTTCGCCATCAAAGTATTACAGTTTGACCTCGCTCGAACTGGGACACAGGCTAAGTGCCTTCGCCATCAAAGTATTACAGTTCGACCTCGCTCGAACTGGGACTCAGGCTAAGTGCCTTCGCCATCAAAGTATTACAGTTTGACCTCGCTCGAACTGGGACACAGGCTAAGTGCCTTCGCCATCAAAGTATTACAGTTTAACCTCGCTCGAACTGGGACTCAGGCTAAGTGCCTTCGCCATCAAAGTATTACAGTTCGACCTCGCTCGATGTGGGACTCAGGCTAAGTGCCTTCGCCGTCGAAGTATTACGGTTGGACCTCGCTCGAACTGGGCCTCAAGCTACGTGCCTTCGCCATCATTGTATTACAGTTCGACCTCGCTCGAACTGGGACTCAGGCTAAGTGCCTTCTCCATCAAAGTGTTACAGTTTGACCTCGCTCGAACTGGGACTTAGGCTAAGTGCCTTCACCATCAAAGTTGTTACAGTTCGACCTCGCTCGAACTGGAACTCAGGCTAAGTGCCTTCGCCATCAAAGTTGTTGCAGTTCGACCTCGCTCGAACTGGGACTCAGGCTAAGTGCCTTTGCCATCAAAATTGTTATAGTTTGACCTCGTTCGAACTGGGACTCAGGCTAAACGCCTTCGCCATCAAAGATGTTACAGTTCGACTTCGTTCGAACTGGGACTCAGGCTAAGCGCCTTCGCCATCAAAGTTGTTACAGTTCCACCTCGTTCGAACTGGTACTCAGGCTAAGTGCCTTTACCGTCAAAGTCTAACAATTCGACCTCGCTCGAACTAAGATGAGTTGTCCCCTCAAAAAGTTCGTAATAAAATCCGCAAGGATCAGAAACCTTCATCACAGAAGGGAAATCAAGATTCGTCTAACGGGCTTCCCCTCACGACAAAATCACAAACCAATAGAGAACTGAAATGCAAGGCAAATAGCGAAAAGTAAATCTTTATTCATGGAATCAGAAATGCGGGCCATCGCCGCTTACATCCGGTCCAAACCAGCCGACAAAAAAAGATGAAGACGAAAGCAACAAGGAACAAACAAACGCCCATGGGCGTACCAAAAAAAAACACAACACAAACATAAACAACGAAACACAATTTTCTCTCACTCGGCGACGATACCGCCGTCACCATCATCATCACCACTTGCACCCCCATCAGCTTCGGGCGTCGCCACATCATATCCACAGTTGGCTCGAGCCTCACGAGCTTTCTGGCGTGCCTCCTCGAAAGCTGCCTCAGACACGGTGCCCACCTCCCACAAGTTCTTGAAAATGTCACGCTGAGCTTCGGCGTAGACCCAGAGTTCATGAGCCGGTTGAGGAACAGCAGCACGGAACGGTCTAGCCTTGGCACTCAGCCGCTGATTCTCCTCCTCCAAGGCCGCAACTCGGTCCGACAAGTCCTGGGCCTCCTGATCAAGCTCGTTGATCCGCTCCTCTAGCCTCGCCTCCCTAAGGGCCGCAGTAGCTCTCTCCGACTCTCTCTCGGACTCATGTACACGAACCGCCGCCTCGAAGGCCGCTGCCCTCGTCGAAACATCCCTCTCCACACGCTCCAAATCGGCGACCTTGCCTTCCAGTGCAGTCAGCTTCACTCTCCATTCAGCGTCTACCTCTGCAGCTCTGGCCTGGCTCTACTCCATTTCCAACTGCATTGCTCGCAATTTGCCCTAAAGATGCTCGCACTCCGCAGCGATCCCTCTTTCCACCTCGAGCTCCTCATCCTTGAGGCGGATTTTCTCTTCAAGCTCGCTCCTGCTGCGGAGCGCCTGCACTAGCTCACGGTCCCTCCTCTCCAGTTCCTCGCCCAAAGCCCGGTTGCGGGGATCACTCCTTTACCGTTCATACAACTCATGGCACCTATCGCGATAGCGACGGTATTTTCCCAGCAGCTGCAAGAAGATCCTCGACCGGACATTGGCCCTACGAATATTTTCTACCTCCAACATGTACGTCTGCAAAACAAGGGAACAGTCAAACCGATGCCCATTCTGCAACAAAGGAAAAATAAACCGAAGTCTGATATAACGTACCCGTAAGCCCATCACAGCCACCTCGTCCATCACCTCGACATCTGAAACAATCCTCAGGGACTCGTTCTCGGCCTCGGAGCACAGTAGGTTGAATTGTGGTATCAAGCTACCCCCTTAATTCAACAGGTTCACGTCGGCAGGAATCTCAACGAGGTGGGCCGACCCCTCTGCAGTGACCACCGAGTGGTAATACCCTCCTCGAACATTCGAACGTCATCAGGGTCCAAGTCAGACTCACACTCGTATTCATCGACCATTACACTCTTTCCCCTCTCCGCTGCCGACGGTACGGCGCGACCTGCCGAGGATGATAACGGCGCACTCAAGGCTGCGACGGCAGCGTTAGGGGACCGATCCTCTGCTACAACATGTCCTGCGTCATCCGTGGCCGGAACTCTTGACCGGGTCGCAGCGGCGGCTGAATTCTCCTGGTTCTGGCTGATGGGAGCAGCTCCGACCATCCGTTCCCCCTCGGCGGAGGACGCTGCAGCAACACCTTCCTCTGGGTTCGCCGGGGGAGAATCCAAGTTGATCACTGTCGGGGGAGCCATCTCGAAACCTACTCTCCGCCTCTTCAACGACCCTTCTTCCTCCCCGGTCGATGGCGAGTCGGTTTGAGGACGGACGGTACCAGATGGGCCCTCGTCCCGAGATATAGTTTGGGTCGGAGTGGCCAAGGACACAGATTCTACCGATGCCACCCTCGACGAAGGACGAGCCGCAGATACTGCACTGATACGAGCGGATGCGGCCGGCCGACGGAACTGAGGGGCCCTGACTCTGCGAACTCTCCCTAATCACAGTAAACAAGGCTCGAAAAGTAAGATCGATACAAAAAAGAAAGGTCAGGAAGTAAAGGCGTTATCTCACCTGTAAGGGGCCTACGTCCGAATCTCAGATGAAACGTCGCCCACGTACGAATGCCCGCTGTATGGGGAAGGATGGCCTCGACCCATTCCCGAATCCCCTCCAAAGGAGACGGGGGTACCTTCTCGACTGCAAAGCATCGAGATAGATCAGTATATGCAACATAAAATGTAAGGAGAATGAGGCCGAAACGGATACTCCATTAATCAAGGACGAAGACTTACGGGCAAAGTTCCACACTTCTGGAAATCCAGACGGGTCCGCCACGAGGCGCTCGATCCGCACATAGAAAAAATTATCAAAGAAACGGCGATTGGTCCTGTCGTCCATCTTGACCACCAAAACTTTCGACCCGCGAGGACGCGCGTGGATCATAGTGCCGCGAATCTTCTGAGGAGCGAATAGGCTGAGCACGTGCCTCAGAGTGACCTCACGACCGGCCAGCTCCGCGCATTTGATAAACATAAGGAACAACTTGTACATGTAAGGAGAGATTTGGGCAGGGCACACCTCATAATAGCGACAGAAATCGACCACCAACATCGGAAGTGGGAGTGTGTACTCAACGAGGAAGGGGTAAGCGTAGAACGAGCAGAACCCGGGACGATCGATCTGGACCCTCTCATCTCTTTTTGCCGGCGCCATCTCGATGTAACTGGGAATACCCCATCGCTCCCTTAAATCCGCTATTCTGATCTCCCCCATAAGGGGTTTAATATCTACATGCTCCTTACCCCCATCAGCGCTGAAATCTTCCACTGCCTTCCCCGGACGAACTAAAATTTCCTTTACTGAAGGGACGTCCTCACTTTTCATCGGGTCTAAGTCTCCGTCTGCCGGAGCGTGATCCTCAATCGCTGGCGGAATAGCCAGAAGATTATCGTGAGAAGAAGCTCCTGCCATCTTTAACCCACAGAAAGAGGAGGAGGGAACTTTGCGAAAGAAGTGACAAAATTAAAGATTGTTGCGAACTAAGGAGTGAAGAAGAGCTCAAACTAACAGAAAGGGGGATATCCTGGTAATTTTCTCAAAGATAAGCGAAGAAATGTGAAGGACAACTGACAAACCCCTTCAATTTATAAGACAGATTCTCCAGGGCACGAACACCGATTCAGCTTCTTGCGCCATTATGACTGCTTGTACAAAGCGATGTTATGTTTATCAGTCGACGCTTTAGTTTCGAAACCGTCGTAACGGTACGAAAGTATTGAGAAGACGCCTCCGGGTAGTTTCGAAGTTCGTAACGCGACCAAAGAATAATACGTTAATTTGACTCCCTTCACGGTTACGTCGCAAGCATGATCCGTCTGCCGGGGTCGGTAAGATACGACCCGACAAACGGAGGGACTAACTGTATTGGTCAGAATCTGACCACACGACCACGGCGGTGATGACCCCGTCCCAACTATCCTGCGGTGGCAGCTAACAAACTCGACCCCGTCTTATCATTGCTAATTACAAGATAAGCGTCGAGGTCGAGGCCCCTCTATGAGGAGAAATCACCCCCTCCCCCCCCCGAACCGGCCGAGGTAAGGTGCGATGAGCACGAGAAATCTTCGACTATAAATAAAGGACAGGAGAGCCAAAGAAAGGGGGCTTCTCCATCTCTCTTCACCATCCATCAATACAAGAACATCAAGGGAGATGAAAACTCCAGAAAAAGCTCACGGAGCTCAGGGAAAAAGGGAAAGAGATCTTTCACCTTCGACAATTCATGAAGGAGACAACTTGATTGTAATTTTCTGAACCTCCCCAAGGGGAGGCGGGACAAATTTCGATGATCAATAAAAGCTCCCCAATATTATCCCTGTTTAATCTTCTATTTTATAATTCTGTCTTTCGATCTGGTATTAGTTACGATTGACTATGATTTACCCCTTCATCTATATTGATTGATTTGCTTAAAAAGTGTTCAATAACTTTTGAATCAAACATTGTTAATTACCATATTTTCAAATTTCAATTAAAGGTCATTTTTCCATCGCACAACCAAGAGCAACGCTTAAAATAAGAAAATAATAGAAGAATTATATAAAGAAACACATACTAGTGAATGATAGAGATTAATAATTTATGTGACTACAGTGGGGGTAGCGATGAATACAGTGGTGGTTAGCGGTGAAAATAAGTGGATGGAGTAGTAATGTAATGTCATCTTTATAGAAATTCTTGAATGAATATCATCTTAATGATATTAACATTTTATTACGACATGTAGATCAATTCAGACTTATTAAGTAATCGTAAAATAAAATAATAAATATATATTAGAATTTAAGTTTCAAATATTCATTAAGTGTAAACAAATGAGATCTTACTCTATATCCTTATACTTAAAGAGATATAACAAAAGATAATTGTTTTCATTTGGGAAAATTTCACTTTATACACATTAAGCCTAAACGATTTGCGCTTTAATACCCAAGCCTAAACTATTTGCTTTTTCTACCTATGTAGTCCGAACTATTTATCCGGCCCGCCCATTAGCTATTTGCCTTCTCATTTGAAGGGCAGAATGTTAAAAATATGAGATTTTTTATTTCTATACACTATTGGAAACTTTATTACCCTAAATGTTAATGTTTAGTAAATTTCCCTACCTATACAAGTTTTGTTTACAAAATATATACATTCCACCTTAAAAGACTCCAATCCATTATTAGTGTGTTCAATTAAGGGATTTAGTTACACCCTTTTCCTTTTTTTTTCTCCTCTTCTCTTTCCATATTTTTCAACGATCGATAAACTTAATTTCATGATAAATCCTCACATTTCAGTAAACTTATTTGTTCATGAACTGATTGCTAAATAACTGTAAGTATTACATATATTCTAGATATGCTAGCGGCATGATAATATCGTAAATGTAAGATCATAAAAAAAAATAAAACAATAAACCTAAATAACTATTTCTTCAAGTGTTGATTAATTTCCTTTGTTTTTTCTTCTTGTCTGCGACGAAAGTTATATTTAGAATTCTGTAAATTTCAATTTCACCTTCCATCAGGATGCTTTCTAGCAACTTGGATCAAGCTTCTGTAAATTTCAATTCCAATACTTATCTACAACTTGGATCAAGCTTCTGTAAATTTTAATTTCAATGCTTATCAACAACTTGGATCAAAATATATATAATCCACCTTAAAAATAAATTTCATACAACTAATTATTATTCAATTTATCTACAACTTTCACTCATTATTTCTATCTAGTTAAATACAATTACAATAACATACAACTTAAATACAAATTTTATACGATATTTCTTTTGCATATTTTGTATCTGATTTATACATATAAAAATAAATTTCATTCAACTAATTATATATTATACAACTTATCTACAATTTTCATACATTATTTCTACTCAGTTATATACAACTACAATATCATACAACTTAAATATAATTTTTATACAATGTTGTTCAACTTTCATACAATAGTTAAATAAATAAAAGAAAAATATATAAACAACAGAATACAATTTTTCTACGATTTTACTACAATTTCTGCAGTATATTGTATGTCATGTCTTCTTCTTCTTCTTCTTCTTCTTCTTCTTCTTCTCTTCTTCTTCGAGTTTCAATCTGAAATTCAGCCTAAACTAAGTCTAATCTTCACCAAAACCCCTCAAAATTGAGATATAAACTCCAAACCATATTCTCAAATTATTTGCAACAACACCCAATCCAAACAAAAAATGATTTTAAAAACCCAAATTCGAATTCAAAGCTTCAAAGCTTTTTAATGGTTGTCAATGGTGGAATTGCCGATCTCTTTTCCTTTGCTTTATATTACTGAAATTAGGGATTGAGAGATAGAGAGAGACGTAGAGAGAATTCTCAATTCTTTGCAACAACATCCAATTCAAACAAACAATATTTTTTGAAAACCCAAATTCGAATTCAAAGCTTTTTAATGGTTGTCAATGGTGGAATTGCTGCTCTCTGGTGCAAGATACGTGGGGGAGGGGGTGGGATGTGGAGAGAGAAACGTGGGAGAGTGGAAGATATGTTAGAGTAATTTTAGGACACTAATTATTATTATTAATTTCCTTAAAATGTACATAAATGGTAATTGAGTATATAAAATGTAATTATAGTAAAACTTGAGTAGGGAGGATAATATAGTTTCATATAATGCATAGGAATGTAAAAATTTCTACTGGGCTTCATTTTTACAAGCTTACTTGGTAGTGCACTATGATGACCCAAAAGGTCATCTTCTGTTTTAGAACTCGATTCCGTGTTCCGAGGCCTTAAAAACCTCATTTTATCTCTTCTCAATTTGCGTACAAAGTCCGGACATGTTTCCGAAAAGCTTTTATGTGGAAAATTGATGAACTAATAATTTTTGGCCTAAAAAGTTGATTTTTGTTGATTTCGTTCAGCGTTTTTGGTAAATGGATCCGGAACCGTATTTTGACGGTCTAGGTGGGTCTGTAGTAAAATATGGGACCTGGGCGTACGTCCGGAATCGAATTCCGAGGTCCCTAGCCCGAGAAATGAATTTTTGATTAAAATTGAAAGACTGAAATTATAATGATTTTAAGAATTTGATTAATATTTGATTTAGTTGGTATCGGGTCCGTATTTTAGTTTCAAATCCCGTTACAGGTCCGTTATGATATTTATACCTTTCTGCAAAATTTGGTGAAAAACGGAATTGATTTGGAATGATTCGGACCTTTGGTTGAGGAAATAGAAGTTTTGAAAGTTTCTTGTTCATGCAATTTGGTGTTAAATCCGTAGTTTTAGAAGTTATTTTGGCGATTTGATCGCACGAGCAAGTTCGTATGATGCTTTAAGACTTGTGTGCATGTTTGGTTTAGAGCTCCGAGGGATCGGGTGATTTCAGATAGGCTACAGAGTGATTTGGACTTAAGAAATTTTGTTGGTATGCTTCAGGTCTGCAGACTTCGTATTGGCTCGCAAATGCGAGCCTCGCATTTGCGAAGAAGTTTTCCATTTGTGAGAAGTAGGGCTGGGAGGCGACCTTCGCAATTGCGAAGCTCAGGATCGCAATTGCGATAAGCACAAGCCGTATATGCAAACAATAGTTCGCATCTGCGATGGTAGCAGGCCCAGGACATTCTTCGCATTTGCGAAGGGATGTTCGCATTTGCGTAATGCGATACCTGCAACTGGTAAAAACGATTTTGGATGGGATTTTGCATTCATTCTCCCATTTTTCAAAACCTAAACCTCAAGAGACGATTTTTCAAAGATCATTTCTTCCTCAAATCATAGATAAGTGAATCTTAACTTATTTCTTTCAATCTTTCACTTCTTTTAATAAGATTTCAACCTAGAATCTAGGGTTTTCATGGTGGAATTGGGGATTTTTGGGTAGAACTTAGGAATTTCGAAATTTGAGGATTTAGACATCAAATTGAGGTCGAATTCCAAAACCAATTGTATATCCGGGCTCGGGGGTGAATGGATAATCGGGTTTTGGTCCGAATTTCGGGTTTTGACCAAGCGGACTCAGGGTCAATTTTTGACTTTTTGGGGAAATTGTTTGGAAACTTATAATTATGTATTGGAATTGATTTTCTTTGGCAATAATTATTGTTGTTAAGTTTGTTATAACTATATACGAGTGGTTCGGAGGTGGAAACTAGAGGGAAAACGATAATTGAGCGTTGAGTTGGCCGTTGGATTGAGGTAAGTGTTATGTCTAACTTTGACTTGAGGGATCAGGGATCCCCGACTTATTTGCTATGTGAAAATCCATGTGTGTTGCGTATAGGTGAGGTAACGAGTACCTATGCACCACCAAATTATCTGTTTAGCCTATTTCTTTCCCCATTCTTAATATTTTGTCTTCCTGTCTTAACTGCTACATGCTTAATGGTGTTTTTATATTTAATTGCTTCTTGTTAGATGTTGTTTTCTTTATTGAAGGTATTAACTATTCCATAGTTTCATTGTATTACATTATTGGTTTAACTTGGTTTATCGGTGTTTCCTGGTATACTTTGGTTGTCTCGCTGTGTAGTATTAATTGAGTGAAGTTTCATCATTGTATAACCTTCTATTTGCTTTGGTTTGAGACTTAAATATTGTGGAGTGTTTTGAGATAAAATTGTGAAATTCCTGTTCTTGTTGTGTGATTGGTACTGATATGGTGGGATCGAGTTGCACGCCGCAACAGGAAGAATAAGGGTGATATATTGAGGAGGAATAAGGGTGAAATGTGATTGTCTGGTGAGATAGGGTTGCGTGCCGAATAGGGGTGATATATTGAGGAGTAATAAGGGTAGATTGTTATTATACGGTGGGGTCGGGTTGCACGCCACAACAGAAGGAATAAGGGTAGATTGATACGGAGTAATAAGGGTTAATGGTCATATTGTTATTGATTATATGGTGGGATCGGGATGCGCGCCGCATCAGTTTGTATTTTATGTATCCTTCTTCTACTGTGAATTTATTATGTAGTTTTGTATCTCTCCTAAGAATTGGTTATAGTTGGGTACTAATAAGATATTGGAGTTCCGTGTTCTTTTTGCTGCAAGTTACTGTTTCATTTTGTTCCGTACTTATTTTTTTCGCTTTATTATATACTGTATGCAGGTTATATTGTAATTGCCTCGCCGTAGCCTCGTCACTACTCTACAGTTTCTATGTAGATTTTGGAGCTGGTAGTGGCTGATTGAGAGGTCGGTTGCAGGTATTTCATCTAGGAGAACCAAGGCCAAGGTAGTCTTGCTGGCGTCCCCTTCTACATCTCTATACTCCTATTTTTCTTTACTTCCAAAACAGATGTAATTTCTTTCAGACCAATATTTGTAGTAATTCGTATTATGTTGGTGGATTGTGATACTAGACTCTAGGTAGTAGTAGTAATAGCTACGGTATTGTGAATAGACAAAAGGTTATTTACATATTTTCGCATTTATTTCTACTTGATTTAGTTTGTTAAATTTTAATTTATGAAATGTGAAGGAAAAAGGTTAACAGAAATCTAATGTTGGCTTGCCAAGCGAGTGCAATGTTAGGCTCCATCACGTTTCTGATCATGGGCAATCCGGGTTGTGACAAGTTGGTGTCAGAGCACTAGGTTGCATAGGTCTCACAATTCACGAACAAGCTAGGTAGAGTTTGAGGGATCGGTATGGAGACGTCTATGCTTATCCCCCAGAGGCTACAGAGTTTAGGAACAATTTCACTTTTATTCTTCTATGTCGTGTGATTTGATCTCTCAATGCTAATTGAACTCTCTACTCTTGTTCTTTCATAGATGGCGAGAACACATGCCGCTTCTTCAGCCGAGCAACAGCCAGAGCCCCTAGTGGCAGCTCCTACGAGGGGCAGAGGACGAGGCCGAGGCTCTGCTAAAGGCCGAGGCAGGGGTAGGGCTCAGCCTAGAGTTCGAGCAGTAGCACCAGCGACGGAGCCTCAGGTAGAGTTTGATGAGGAGGCTCCAGCTCAGACCGTTCCAGCAGGGCCAGCTCAGGTTCCAGAGGGGTTCATCACTACCCCGGTAATGCTTTGGTCTGTCTAGTGGGCCTTATGGAGAGTGTTGCACAGGCAGACACATTCCCTGTAGCACCAGCCGTCTCTCAGGTTGGGAGAGGAGTCCAGACTCCTGCTACCCACACTCCGGAGCAGATGGCTCCTTAGTTTCAGAGTCCAGCAGCTCAGCCTGTTGGGGTAGTTCCGCCGGGTGTTGCAGCACAGACCGACAATGGATCAACTATGTCTTATGAGGCTTTGTGGAGATTGGATAGGTTTACCAAGCTTTTCACCACTACCTATGGAGGTACATCTTCAGAGGATCCCCAGGACTATCTGGACAGTTGTCTCGAGGTATTACGGAACATGGGGATAGTGGAGACCAATAGGGTCGACTTTGCTACCTTTCGTCTGTCAGGTTCCGCCAAGAAATGGTGGAGGTAGTTTTGTTTAGCCAGACCAGCTGGGTCGCCAACTCTTACTTGGGACCAGTTCTCTCAGCTATTTCTGGAGAAGTATCTTCTTATCACTCAGAGAGAGGACTATCGGAGGCAGTTCGAGCACCTTCAACAAGGTTCTATAACTGTCACTCAATACGAGACAAGATTTGTTAATTTGGCCCGTTATGCTCTTCTTATACTCCCTACCGAGAGAGAGAGGGTGAGGAGATTTATTGAGGGACTTGCTGAGCCTATCAGATTACAGATGGCTAAGGAAACAGAGAGTGAGATTTCTTTCCAGGATGCAGCCAATGTGGCCAGACGAGTTGAGATGGTTTTAACTCAGGGGAGTGGTCAGGGGTCTGACAAGAGGCCTCGTCACTCTGGTGGATTCAGTAGGGCCTCATCTGGAAGTCGGGGAGCTTTTGGTAAGGGCCATCCTCCCAGGTCGTTTCATTCAGCACTTCAGACATCCCATGGAGCTTCAGGGAGTCGTGGTCCTTATGTACCTCCTTCAGGGCAGCCAGCTTATAGTGCACCGCCAGCTCCTATCAGAGCACCTCCTCTTCAGAGTTATTATCGCGGTCAATTGGCCCGTCAGGGTCAGTCTCAGTTTCCTCAACCACAGTATCAGAATGGATGTTTCGAGTGTGGTGAGTAAGGGCATATCCGGAGGACCTGTCCGAGATTAGTGGGTGTTCAGTCACATCAGTAGGGTTCTCGTGCCATGATCCCGTCACCGCCCGCTCAGCCAGCTAGAGGTAGGGATCAGGGAGACAGAGGTGGAGGCCAGCCAGCAGGAGGTCGTCCCAAGGATATGGTTCAAAGTGGTGGGGCCCAGCCCCGATGTTATGCTTTCCCTGCCATGCCTGAGGCCGAGTCATCTGATGCTATTATCACAGGTACTGTTTCAATTTGCAGTAGGGATGCTTCAGTTCTATTTGATCCAGGGTCTACATACTCCTATGTGTTTTCTTATCTTGCTTCATATTTGGTTGTGCCTTGTGATTCTTTGAGTGCTCCCGTGTATGTGTCCATGCCGTTGGGGGATTCTATTGTTGTAGATCGTGTCTATCATTCGTGTGTGGTTATTATTGGGGTAGATCTCCTACTTCTTGATATGGTTTATTTCGATGCCATTTTGGGGATGGATTGGTTGTCACCTTATCATGCTATATTGGACTGTCCTGCCAAGACCGTAACCTTAGCGTTGCCGGGGTTGCCTCGATTAGAGTGGAGAGGGACTTATGGTCACTCTACCAGCAGGGTTATCTCTTATATGATGGCTCGTTGTATGGTCGAGAAGGGGTGTTTGGCTTATTTGGATTATGTTCGTGATTTTAGTGCGGAGGTTCCTTCCATGGATTCTGTACCTGTTGTGCGGGAGTTTCCAGAGGTGTTTCCTGCAGACCTGCCGGGGATGCCGCCCGACAGGGATATTGACTTCTATATTGATTTGGTTGAGGCACTCAGCCCATTTCTATTCTGCCATACCGCATGGCCCCGCCAGAGTTGAAAGAATTGAAGGAGCAGGTTCAAGATTTGCTTGATAAGGGCTTTCTTAGACCTAGTGTCTCGCCTTGGGGTGCGCCCGTGTTATTTGTAAAGAAGAAAGATGGATCGATGAGGATGTGCATAGACTATCGGCAGTTGAACAAAGTCACCATCAAGAAAAAATATCCATTGCCGAGGATTGATGACTTATTTGATTAGGTTCAGGGTGCCAAGGTATTTTCAAAGATCGATTTGAGGTCTGGCTACCATCAGTTGAGGATTAGGCATCTGATGTCCCTAAGACAGCTTTTCGGACCCGGTACAAGCATTATGAGTTTCTAGTGATGTCATTTGGGTTGACAAATGCCCCAGCAACATTCATGGATTTGATGAACCGGGTGTTCAAGCCCTATCTGGATTCCTTTGTGATTGTTTTTATTGATAATATCTTGATCTACTCTCGCAGTCGAGAGGAGCATGAGCAGCATCTTCGTATCGTTCTTTAGACTCTTAGAGACAGCCAGTTATATGCTAAGTTTTCAAAATGTGAGTTTTGGTTGAGTTCAGTTGCTTTCGTGGGTCATTTTGTATCAGCAGAGGGTATTCAGGTGGATCCTAAGAAGATTGGGGCCATTCAGAATTGACCTAGACCTACTTCAGCCACAGAGATCCGTAGTTTCTTTGGATTGGCAGGTTATTACCATCAGTTTGTGTAGGGGTTTTCATCTATAGCAACCTTGTTGAATAGGTTGACTCAGAAGGGTGCCACGTTCAGATAGTCGACGAGTGTGAGTTGAGCTTTCATAAGCTCAAGACAGCTTTGACTACGGCGTCGGTGTTGGTGTTGCCCACAAGTTTAGGTCCCTATATAGTATATTGTGACACATCTCGTATTGGACTTGGTGCAGTATTGATGTAGGGTGGCAAGGTTATTGCATATGCTTCGCGGCAGCTGAAGGTTCACGAGAAGATTATCCAGTTCATGACTTAGAATTGGCAGCCATTGTTCATGTGCTGAAGATTTGGAGGCACTATTTATATGGCGTGTCATGTGAGGTGTTCACGGATCATAAGAGTTTGCAGTATTTGTTCAAGCAGAAGGAGCTTAATTTGAGGCAGAGAAGGTGGTTGGAGCTATTGAAAGACTATGATATCACCACCTTGTATCATCCCAGGAAGGCCAATCTGGTAGCCAATGCTTTGAGTAGAAAGTCAGCCAGTTGGGCAGCCTTGCGTACATTCCAGTCGGTGAGAGACCGCTTGCATTAGATGTTCAGGCCTTAGCCAATCGGTTGATGAGCTTGGATGTTTCTGAGCCCAGTCATATTTTAGCTTGCACAGTCGCTCGGTCTTTCTTGTTTGAGCGTATCAGGGATCGGCAGTATGATGACCCTCATTTCCTTGTCCTTAGAGACACAGTGCGACACAGTGATGCCAAGCAGGTTACGGTTGGAGATGATGGAGTTTTCAGGATTTAGGGTCATGTTTGTGTGCCTAATGTGGATGGACTTTGTGAGTTGATTTTAGAGGAGGCCCATAGTTCCCGGTATTCTATTCATCCCGGCGTCGCTAAGATATATCAGGACTTGCGGCAACATTACTGGTGGAAGAGAATGAATAAGGATATAGTTGCATATGTAGCACGGTGTCTGAATTGTCAGCAAGTAAAGTACGAGCATCAGAGGCCTGGTGGTTTTCTTTAGAAGATAGAGATTCCTGAATGGAAGTAGGAGCGTATCACCATGGATTTTGTTGTTGGACTCCCACGGACTCAAAGGAAGTTCGATGCGATTTGGGTTATCCGTGAGACCGTTCGTCTTCATGGTATGCCTGTGTCTATCATTTCTGATCAGGGTACGCAGTTTACCTCGTATTTCTAGAGGGAAGTACAACATGAGTTGGGTATGCGGGTCAAGTTGAGCAGAACATTTCATTCTCAGACGGACGGACAATCCGAGCGTACTATTCAGATCTTGGAGGATATGCTCTGCGCGGGTGTTATTGACTTTGGAGGTTCTTGGGATCAGTTCTTGCCGTTAGTGGAGTTTTCCTACAATAACAGCTATCAGTCGAGCATCCAGATGGCTCCCTACGAGGCATTATATGGTAGACAGTGTCGATCGCCGGTTGAAAGGTTTGAGCCGGGGGAGTCTCAGTTATTGGGTACATATTTAGTGCAAGATGCCTTGGATACGGTTAAGATCATTCAGGATAGACTTCGTATAGCTCAGTCCAGGCAGAAGAGTTATGCCGACCATAAGGTTCGTGATGTGGCATTCATAGTCGGAGAGAGAGTGTTGCTTCGGGTGTCACCCATGAAGGGTGTGATGCAGTTTGGGAAGAAGGGCAAGTTAGGCCCTAGGTTCATCAGGCCTTTTGAGATTCTCGATCGAGTGGGAGAGATGGCCTACTGACTTGCTTTGCCCCCAGGTTTATCAGCGGTACATCTAGTGCTTCATGTGTCCATGCTTCGGAAGTATCACGATGATCCATCCCACGTGTTAGATTTCAGCATTGTCCAGTTGGACAAGGATTTGACGTACGAGGAGGAGCCGGTAGCTATTCTAGACCGGCAGGTTCGCTAGTTGAGATCGAAGAGTTATCCTTCGGTTCGAGTGCAGTGGAGAGATCAGCTTGTTGAGGAAGCTACCTGGGAGTCCGAGTCCGATATGCGGAACATATATCCCCATTTTTTCACCAGCTCATATACTTTTCTATGTCCATTCGAGGATAAACAGTTGTTTTAGAGGTGGAGAATGTGATGACCCAAAAGGTCATCTTATATTTTAGAACTCGAATATGTATTCTGAGGCCTTAAAAACCTTATTTTATCTCTCCTCGATTTACGTGTGCAGTCCGGGTGTGTTACGGATAGCTTTTATGTGGAAACTTGATGAAATAATAATTTTTGTTGACTTCGGTCAACGTTTTAGGTAAACGAACCCGGAACCGTGTTCTGACAGTCCCAGTGGATCCGTAGTAAAATATGGGACTTGGGCATATGTCCGGAATCGAATTTCGAGGTCCCTAGCCCGATAAATGATTTTTTGATTAAAATTGAAAGACTAAAATTATAATGGTTTTGAGAATTTGGTTAATATTTGATCTAGTTGGTATCGAGTTCGTATTTTGGTTTCGGATTTCGGTACAGGTCCGGTATGATATTTATACCTTGTCTGTGAAATTTGTTGAGAAACGGAACTGACTTGGAATGATTCGGACCTTTGGTTGAGGAAATAGAAGTTTTGAAACTTTCTTAAAAATTTCATGCAATTTGGTGTTAAATCCGTAATTTTAGATATTATTTTGGCGATTTGGTCGCACGAGCGAGTTCGTATGATATTTTAAGACTTGTGTGCATGTTTGGTTTGGAGCCCCGAGGGCTCGGGTGAGTTTCGGATAGGCTACGGAGTGATTTGGACTTAAGAAATTTTGCTGGTATGCTTCAGGTCTGCAGACTTCGCATTTGCAAAGTCTGGCTTGCAAATGCGAGCCTCGCATTTGCGAAGAAGTTTCGCATTTGCGAGCAGGGCTGGGAGGGGACCTTCGCAATTGCGAAGCTCAGGATCGCGATTGCGATAAGCACATGCCACTTTTGCGAACAATTGTTCCCATTTGCAATGGTAGCAGGCCTAGGACATTTTTCGCATTTGCGGGGTTCACATTTGCGAACCCGTGATTGCAAATGCGATACCTGCAACTGGTAAAAACGATTTTGGATTGGATTTTTCATTCATTCTCCTATTTTTCAAAACCTAAACCTCAAGAGGCGATTTTCCGAAGATCATTTCTTCCCCAAATCACAGGTAAGTGAATCTTAACTCATTTCTTTAAATCTTTCACTTCTTTTAACAAGATTTTAACCTAGAATCTAGGATTTTGCATGGTGGAATTGGAGATTTTTAGGTAGAACTTAGAAATTTCAAAATTTAGGGATTTAGACATCAAATTGAGGTCGGATTCCAAAACCAATTGTATATCCGGGCTCGGGGGTGAATGGATAATCGGATTTGGGTCCGAATTTCGGGTTTTGACCAAGCGGGCCGGGGGTCGATTTTTGAATTTTTGGGGAAAATATTGGGAAACTTATAATTATATATTGCAATTTATTTCTTTGGCAATAATTGATGTTGTTAAGTTAATGATGACTAGATACGAGTGGTTTAGAGGTGGAAACTAGAGGAAAAGTGGTAATTGAGCGTTGAGTTGGTCGTTGGATTGAGGTAAATGTTGTGTCTAACTTTGACTTGAGGGATTAGGGAACCCCGACTTATTTGCTATGTGAAATTTCATATTTGTGGCGTATAGGTGAAGTGACGAGTACCTATGCACCGCCAAATTATCTGTTTAGCCTGTTTCCTTCCCCGTTCTTAATATATTATCTTCCTGTCTTAACTGCGACATGCTTAATGGTGTTTCCATGTTTAATTGCTTCTTGTTAGATGTTGTTTTCTTTATTGAAGGTATTAACTATTCCGTAGTTTCATTGTATTACATTATTGGTCTAAGTTGGTTTATCGGTGTTTCCTGGTATACTTTGGTTGGTCTCGCTGTGTAGTACTACTTGAGTGAAGTTTCATCATTGTATAGCCTTCTGTTTGCTTTGGTTTGAGGCTTAAATATTGTGGAGGGTTTTGAGCTAAATTGTGAAATTCCTGTTCTTATAGTGTGATTGGTACTGATATGCTGGGATCGGGTTGTACGCCGCAACATGAGGACTAAGGGTGATATATTGAGGAGGAATAAGGGTGAAATGTATTTATCTGGTGGGATCGGGTTGCGCGCCGAATAAGGGTGATATATTGAGGAGTAATAAGGGTGGATTGTTATTGTACGGTGGGATCGGGTTGCACGCCGCAATAGGAGGAATAAGGGTGGATTGATACAGAGTAATAAGGGTGAATGGTCATATTGTTACTGATTATATTGTGGATTGGGATGCGCGCCGCATCAGCTTGTTGTTTATGTATCCTTCTTCTGTGAATTTATTCTGTAGTTTTGTATCTCACCTAAGAATTGGTTATAGCTGGGTACTGATAAGATATTGGAGTTCCGTGTTCATTTTGCTGCAAGTTACTGTTTCATTTTATTCCGTACTTCTTTTTTCGCTTTATTATATACTGTTTGCAGGTTATATTGTAATTGCCCCGCCGTACCCTCGTCACTACCTCGTCTAGGTTAGGCTCGGCGCTTAAAGTACATGGGGTGAGTTTTACTGATACTGCACTCAGCTTTCTGCGCAAATTTTGGAGCTGGTAGTGGCTGATCGAGAGGTTGATTGCAGGCATTTCATCTAGGAGACCCAAGGTAGTCCTACTGGCGTCCGCAGGCTCCGACGTCCCCTTCTACATCTCTATACTCCTATTTTTCTTTACTTCCAAAATAGATGTAATTTCTTTCAGACCAATATATGTAGTAATTCGTATTATGTTCGTGGATTGTGACACCAGACTCTGGGTAGTAGTAGTAGTAGCTACGGTATTGTGAATAGACAAAAGGTTATTTATGTATTTTCACATTTATTTCTACTTGATTTAGTTTGTTAAATTTCAATCTATGAAATGTAAAGGAAAAAGGTTAATGGAACTCTAGCGTTGGCTTGCTAGCGAGTGCGATGTTAGGCGTCATCACGGTCCCGATGGTGGGCAATCCGGGTCTTAACATGCACTTGAATGGATCTACTTCTCCTCTGCCATATCGATCTTCGTTAAGAGGGTCAATCCAAGCTATTGCTTATGTCCTCTCCTTATGGTTTTTTTTTTGTGTGTGAAGATCCAACATTCTTGAGCTTGAAGCTGCTAAATTTAAGAATTTATTTTGAAGATTTATTGTTTGATTCGATGGGGTGCTATAAAATATTGCTTATAGTCTTACCAGCTACATTTTTTTGTGTTTGAATATCCACCATTGTTGGCTTGAAGCTCAATTTTTATTTTTGAAGATTTCTTGTTTGATTCAAAGTGGGTGTTATTAAATATTGTTTAAAGTACCTTCTGGAAGTTCATACTGAAATTTGGCATATTTGAAGTTGATTTGAGGTGATTGAGATCGAATCTTTCAGTTGAAAATTTAAGAAAAACACAATTACCTAATAGTATATTGCTATGGTATACAATATGTTGTAGGTGTATATAGCAATATTGTAATAATATACTATAATAGTATACAATATACTGCAACGGTATACTGTAATAATCGAAGAAGAACACAGTTACCTAACAGTATACAATATACTATAGGAGTATATAGCTATAATGCAACTGTATACTATTATAGTAGATAATATACTGTAACAGTATATTATAATAATGTGCAATATACTGCAACAGTATGTTGTAATAGTATACAATATACCATAATAGTATAATATTGAATGAAGAACATAAAATATCACTATTGTATGCTATTTTGGTATATATTATATAATTCAATAGTATATAGTTTACTACAATAATATATTGTTGTAATATATAATATGATGTTATAATTGGGTCAGTTTTTAATTTTTAAATTTTTTTTACTGGATCCTTTTTAAATATTTTAATAAAATTCTCATATTTTTACAATTTTTCTTCTTCTTAAAAGAGGTCTTAGATGGAACTCCATGGAGATGTTATTTATTGTATTAGAAGTATAAATAATTTGTTCTCTCTTCTTGATACTTAACGTTTATAGGCAGCCTACGACTCCATCTCTTGTTGGCTTTCTCAGGTTCTCGCTTCCCTCCTCTTTATGTAATGTATCAATAATAGATTATGGACACAATTTAATCTCACGGTTTAACAATAGCCTTTTATGACTTTCCATTTAACTCTATAAAAGCATAACCACAATCACGATTCCCCTATCTCCTTTCACTAATAATATTATTCACAAAAGCTACAATATGTAGGAAAAATAATTAATTTGGTGGTTAGAAAAACTAATGGATAGGTAAGGATAATTAATTTAGTTTTTGTGGGTGAATGTATAAAACTCCCTTTTCATTTTCCCTTTTTGAGATTAACAACTGCAGAAAGGAAAAAAAGAAAAAGAACTAAGGGAATATGAACGAGATATTTCTGGAAAAGTGATATAATTGGAATACGATTATGATGATATATATGTTAATCAATTGGATGTATGCTGCCAGTGCCAAATATAATGATAGAGGGTGCAATCTCATAAATATTCATGCTACCTCATCTCGAATGTACGTAAGGTTAGCTAGATTGGTAAAAATTTATTCGCGCTGAATATTTATACCCAACCAACAAATAAATGTCACACGTCATTTAATTAACTATATTTATTTGTATTTAACTATAGTTAACTACTATGTGTTTTTCACATGAAATATTAACATAAAAAATATTTAGTAATCTTGCTATGTTTTATTATGTTCCTAATGTCGTTAGAAACAACTTACAGAAAACCCAAGAAATAAATTGGAAAACTAAAGTCTTTTAGCTATCTGTAGGCATTCATTTATGTCAAAACTAGGTAGGGATAGCCCGTGCAATATATTAGATATTTAGCCTTTTCTTTTTCAATTGCAGCAATGACAGTAAACAAATCTAAATAGAATCAAAAGAGTTTTCCATACAACATGAGCATAATTTCATTTTTTAAATTACAATATGTGAAAAAGGACATAAGAACGATGCCTTTCAACAACCAATCAAGAGCCTCATTTACTGCGTCTTTTTTAGCTTGCTACTTAATGGAAGACTATCATGTTACGCATTCCGTCGAACTCTGCTGTTTCTCAATAGTTTGTTATTAGATTGCCTTGTCTTGTAGGTTGATATTGCCTATACTGATTAATTTAGTAACACCTGGACCACCTTCTTTACTTGGTAGAAGACTTGATGGTGTTGCTGCTGCAACACAAAAAATGAACTATACCAAAACGATAGTGTGTGATGGCGCATCCCATGAGCAAATCCACAGGAACTTGAAAGTAGTAGAGCAAAATGATAGTCTCTATGCGGTTCCTGCTAAGGTTGCTAAGTATAAAAGAACCTATAAAGTCTTTTTCTAGCCAGCATAAACCAACAAAAAAAAAGGTACTAATATATTTCAACATATAGCAACTTCGATAAAGTAGCATGTCTTTCCTTATATGTAATAGAAATGCAAAGTAAACTTGTCAATACTAAGTTACTAACTGAACCTTAAATGAAAAATATCACTTATCAAGTTTTCAGTGTTCGAAATAGACAGCTACTATAAAAAACAAGAAGCTATGTCATAAATTCAACCCCGGGACTTCTCTAGTTTTTTTGTTGGTCCAAGAAGTTACAAGGATCATGTATGAAGATAGGGATGGAAGTGTTAAAAGTTTGTCTTTATAAGACCACAAACCGCGAATTTGATGTTAAAATCTTGCACATAATTTAAAAGGAAAATCACACCATTCGGATTTTTCATCCTTTTTCTACTATACAAAATTCTGAGAACTAATCAAGTCCCATGTACCATCCCCACTTTTAGGGCTAACTTGGTGCGGAAGCTACACCATGTGTCACAATGCAATCTTAAACCAGAGTACTCTATATCTTATATTAACTATTATATCTAGTAAAAGCCGTTAATGACTCAGTTTACATAGAAAGTTATATGATACCTACCTTTTCATACATGTTATATCATGTTTCAACAATGATAAGCGATCCAGAAACCTCCCTCAATTCCAATGAGATATGTTTCACTCATAAAGATGCCAAACACAGAAAAAGAGGTAGCTGAAAGCAAACCTCCATAATGGTATCATCCATGAAAACAATTCAAGAGTTGTTAAGATATGACCAAAACTAATTTCGATGCTGAGAAACAATATCAAAGCGTTAATGTGTTCTGTAGGGTAGAGAGAGGTGGTCAGTACCTTTGTAATGATCTCTACAGAGAGGACATTTGTTGCAATGTTGGGTACCTTTCTTTTGAAGGTTATTCTCACACAAGCCTCTTTAGCAGGCAAAAACTGTATAGAAAAATAGTTGTTGTCAGTTTTGATTATATGATTGATACTACTTTATAACTGATATATCTAGGAAATATAACTTAAGCGAACTTAGAAAAACGATGCTTCTAGCCTTTTTTCCCCCTTCACACTATTTCTTTTTACTCTTCCAATTTTCCCATAAAGAAGTAGGGGATAAGAGGCAATTCCAGAGAGAAACTTTGTAGTATTATAATATGGAATTTTGAACACCGTGATATTATGGCTGAAATGAGTATATAGAAAAGCATAAACCTGTAGACACAATAAAAATATAAAAACCCTAGGTAAAAACAGAAATTTAAAAGCAATTCTACCAATAATCCTTACTTCCACATCAATTGTTCACTAATAATCTAAATAACGATTTTTCAGTAAACAACGACAAAAAAAGATATCAAAAAAAATAGCATTCCAATTACATAGGACTTAGAAACACTAAAGAAAGAGGTATATAAAGGCTTAAGAGAAGTAGGTATGATAAGAAAGTAATAATCAAGAGAGGTTGTTGTATGACTTAAAAGTGTTGCAATATATGAAAACTTACCCGTAAGAATGAAAACTGTTAAGATTTTTGATATATACCCACTAGGAGACTGGAAAAGCTATTATCACACATTTCCTATAAATCTAAGTTTTTGTTTATTAACACTGTTCATTCAAGTCGAGAGCCGATACTTTGCCTTAGTGAAGTTGTCAAGGTTGGAGAAAAGAGAAGACATTCAAATGCAAAAAGAGCTCGCATTGAACAAAAATATGCTGTCATAATAGAGGTTTTAGACGGTAAGTATAGGTGCAAAATAAAACTACATCCTTGATCTGCTAAATTTTCTTACATAGACCTCCATAGGCATACAAAATGGTTCAACAACGTCCCACTCCGTGATAGGTGATCAAAATAAAGTAATCACAATAACTGAAGTTCATGAATGTATCTAATAAAATATGACAGCAGCAAGATTTAAAGGAGAAATTGTAGGAGATCGTGTTAAATACATGACTCTGTGGCTCTATACAAATATCATACTTGTTCTTCTTAAATTTAATAAGCAAAGTATAAGTATCACTATAGAATTCATTCGCACCAACGCACATCATCAGTGATAAATAATAAAAATAAGTACAATACAGAAATATAGAAAACTCAGCCTACCCGGCAAAATGATCGCTAAACTCTATGTTGGAGCGTCTCAACTACCAATTGGCTTAGTAATTCTAAAGATTAATGCACAGCAGAGCATGCCAAGTATTACTACGCGAACCTTTGCGAAATTTATAACTAAACTAAATCAGCTCTTTTAGTAATCCATGTTGTCAAATCTTGAATGAAGTCAATTGTTTGTCTAAACTTAAGGTTTTGCATTTAGTATACTGTTCAACTTAGCATATGATTTTAGAGTTGCTTCTTGTATTTTCTTGTCAAGAAAGTTGAAGCTTTTGTTCATTGTTTCAACCGGTAGATACTGTACAGAGCTATTTTTAGAACTAAATATCCTCACACATAAGAAGTCTTCTCACTGTTTCCTAGAACTCTAGTTTGTAATTGTCCTACTTGAAGAAAAACTATCACAATAGTTCAAGCTATTGTTTTTTCCTTATTCTTTTTGTTGGTACTTTTTGTGAACTTTAACACAAAAATTAAGTAGCCAAATCTACTTTCAAAATCTGTTAGGCAAAAGAAATCGAAAAAATGTGGTATCCTAAACAAACAAACAGTAAGACAGTAACCCCGCAGGTGGAGCTTAGAAGTTAAAAGTAATGCAGAGTTAGATTCGTAACCAGTTGAACTAAACTTATATCATAACAGCGAAATATGATAGCAGCAACATCTAGAAAGCAGAAGTAGATTCAATCGCATTCAGAAATAGCAGCAAGAAGTGGCTCAATTGCATACCTTTCACCATAAGGTGTCTTTGAGGTTCAAAGAGAATGTGTGAGTTGTTGAGAATGTATATGCAACATCTTATCTGAGATAAATTAAGACTAAAGTAAACTCAATTTTAGTGAAAAAACTTTCAAGGCTCAAACCAGTCTCTTAAGCTGCCAAATAGGTTGCTAATCATAGTTATAGAGGACGACATCAATACCCAATAAGACCGATACTTCGGACCCTGCTTGGGAAAATCTCAAGAAATTATTGGAGATTATGCTTGTAACTGACATACCTCTTTAAAAAGATATTCGTGCTCTCACCATATAAAGAAACATGTCCACATGTTGAACTGACCAGCCATATTGCCAAGTATACATGAGCTTCATATATCAAATGTAATTTAAATCCAATTATATTGCTACCCACTATTTAACGTATAATGATAATCAAATTCATTATGATACAAGTAATATTGTCTTCCTTGATAATTATAATCATAACCAAATCAAATGTTCAGAATAAAAACACAGATGAGGTATTAAACATGAGAACATTTCATTTAATGCCCGGGTAAAAAGTTTGGATAGAATTTTTTATGAATAATTGTGAGGAGCCCAAATTGATAAGATTTCAGCAAGCATTGGTCCAAGCTTTGATGCACAAGTTCAAACTAAATGTTCAGGTGATGTTAAATCTATTTCATAATACATGATTTTCCTCTATTCTCATCATTCTCTCACACAATCTGGCAAATAAAGTAATGATTATTGTAGAATACTTATACTGCATAAATTTCTCAAAGAACTTGGTGCCTAGCAAATTCTGCAAGCTTTTAATCAAGTTTGTTCTTTTAAGCCTAAACCAACTCTGGAGATACAGTTAGTTTAATAACACAAATCTACCTAAATTGCTCAGAATGAGAACAACATTACAACTTTGAAGATGCATTGGCTGATTTAGTAATAATTTGAGCTGACAGAAAGATGTTGTATGCTTGATTCAGCTTTGATTTCTCATACTTTCACTAAGAGAGCCTCTTTTAATCAGCTTCCATCACTCTATATAATTTTCCGTCGCCTAGCCTTTTTGTCAGCATGTACTTTTCCCATGGTTTGATCATTTGTATTCGTTGTTTCAGCAGCCCTTTTCTATTCTCTGAACTTAGCTACCGCAACCAAATCTAATAGTGAGAAAATTATATGTACTAATAAATCATATCTATATCTAAGTACATAATCCATCCTCTATTTTCTAAAAGTTCATAGCGCTACGTCGAATTTTGAAATTAGCGTTTGGATATTTAGAATTTTCTGATGAAATTGACGTAGCACAGTCAACCAAAGATTCTGACCAAGTTAAATCTGCTGAATCAACATAGATATCTACAATCCACAATCTAAATTAAACAGAGAGAAGGGAAACTTTTGAGGTGAAAAAGAGGTAGACACAGAACATGTAGGAAACAAAGAGAAGAGAGAAAGTTCACCTTTGTTTCTGATGAAGAGCTCCAAGTTGTCTCTTTCTTGCTGCCCTACACTCTTCTCCTTGATGCCCTAAACCCAAAAAGTCAGATCAGATTAAAAAAACAAACACTTTAAGATAGATGGAACAATATTATACAATGAGGGGAAAAAAAATATCATGCATACAAATCAAGAGGAAAAGAACAACACTTTGTCAAACTTTGGAATAGGAGCAAACCAGTGAACTTGGAAAAGTATTATTGAGAAGGTTGAAGAAAATCGAAAGAAAGAAGAGTAAGAGCTACTGAACTATGGTGGTGGCTGTAGAAATAAATGCGGTGTATCTCCTTGTAGATATAATGAATAATATGCCCTTGTTTTGAAATTTATTGACGTGAAGCACACACATCGAAACTAAAGCTGCCATAAAATATAAGAGTAACACAAAGTGATAGTACACAACTTTATACACTCAACAATAATCTATATGCTTTTTATCTTCTCGTTACCAAATCAACCACAAAGCTAAAGTGAAAATACCCCACCTCCCACCATCAAATGAAAAAAATGATAAAAAGAAAAGTAACCAGTCCGAGTCTTTCAAAGAACAGGGAGGGCATAGAAGGATAATCTTACCTTGCTCAAATCCATCAACAAAACATTTTCCCAGAAAGTCAGACCAACGGAAGTCAAATAAAAAATAATAAAAGAGCGAAAGAATGAGAAAAAGAATGCTCCAGAAAACTAACAATTGTTACCTTGCCCAAAACTAAAGCTTCAACGTAGGAGGAGCATTTCTTTATCGAGCTTACTATGAATGCTACAAATATGAGTAATTTGTTACCTGCAAATCAAACTAAATGCAAGATAGAGCTGAGCTAAAACCCAACAATTGAAGCCTTTCTGCAGATGGTGCAAAAACTCGAATCTCGTTCCTGTTATTCAGACAGAGATAAACAAAATCAGCAGTAGTTTACCGTGACAGAACCATGAAAGAGCAAAAAAAGAGAGGAGATGAAATTGAAGAAAAGGAACATTGGAAGAGAACCGGAGAAGATACAAAACTCCATACTTTATTAAGCAATGTGAGGCTATACCCAAAATTTTCTTCTTCTTAAGTAGGCTTATCAACCAGATCAGGGTCACTATCGGGCTGAGATAGAGAAGCATTTAGGCTCTAAAAAAGAGAAGATCAACAATGGGAAACTATTAAGCTTCTGGTAAAAGGGAAAAAAGAGAGATTAAGCGAGATACAAAACATGAAATTTGAGGTTGAAGATGAATGGATTCTACAGCCATTGAATAGCAAAACTAAAAAGGATGGAGAGAAATCAAAAAGAAAAGAATTAAGGAAAAAGAAGAAGATATGTCCAAAATTAATTGCAGCAAGAACACAAACAGATCTTGAGATCTTGAGAGCAGAAAAGGATGCGGTGACTGAGAAAGAAACCAAGGAAGTTACACGTAGTATCTGTTGAAGGAAAAATAGGCCGCGTATAGAGCTGATGCTAAATGACTGAATTATCCTCAAGCTTTTTAAAAAAGGCACTAAGCAGATATGTCTTGCTCTTCTAATATATAGAAAATTATTCCACAAGTTGTACGATAAAACAATTGCAGATTACTAGGAATATTGATAAGGAAAAGATAAAAATAAATAAAAGGAAGAAGAGGAGGCAACGATCCGAATTTCCCGCCCTCGGGAGTCGTAATGGCGCTTACTAATGAGAGTTAGGCCAGCCAAGTTTATTACTTTCATTACAACATAATCCCTTTTTAACAATTATCGGCAATAATACCAAAAACAACGAAATTAAATAATAAGCGGAAGTCTTTATTTTATATAAAACTGAATAGAATGCGGAAAAAGTCAATATAAGCCTCTATCCAAGACTGGTGTCTCGAATACAATGAGATAACAGACAGAATAAAGGATAGGGGAGACGCCGGGCCTGCGGATGCCTGCAAGGCTACCTCGGGTCTCTCTGGACTGAAGGCCTTCTCCCACTCTACTGCTGCTACTGCTGTCCAAAACCTGGATCTGTGCAAAATAGCACAGAGTGTAGTATCAGCACAACCGACCCCATGTGCTAGCAAGTGTCTAGCCTAACCCCGGCGAAGTAGTGACAAGGCTAGACCAGACTACCACATAAACCTGTGCAATCTCATATATCTACAGCGGAATCGAAATACAAAACAGATAAACAATATGGGAGGGGGAGCATGCTGTGGGGACTATAATAATTTCCAAATAAGAGTCGTCCAGTAACGAAGGAAAACAATACAACTCAATAGTATGTAATGAAACAGAAATCAACAAGTGCACGGCATCACCTTTTGTGCTTTTACTCTCATACTCGCCAAGAAATAACATGTGCACGACATCACCCTTCGTGCTTTTACTCTCATTCCTCACATATATCAATAGAATCGGCAGGGAATGGTACATCGTGCGGCACGATATCACCCTTCGTGCTTTAACACTCTTTTCTCATAATAAGAAAACAATGCACGACATCACCCTTCGTGCTTTACACTCTTTCCTCACAAGAAACAAACAATGCACGGCATCACCCTTCGTGCTTTAACACTCTTCCTCACCCAATCAACAATCACAAACAAGGGCAAAGGAATAATAAAACTATAATGAACATCCCGGCAAGGGTACACAAACAAACAATTAAAAACCCGGCAAGGGTACAACATCAATAATCTCAACGTCCCGGCAAGGAAAATATTCAATAATCAACAACGTCCCGGCAAGGGAACAAATCATTAACTCTTTCTCTTTCGTTCACTTTCATCTCATAGTTCACATTATCACTCGAGCCAATGCTCCAAAGATTTACTTGTCTCATATACCTTCATAATTTGTATTTCAACTCGAGCCAACGCTCCACGAAGTTCAAAGGTCACAATTTCTTTCACAAGATCTTTACAACACATAGAAGTCATCAATTAAGCATGGAAGATATAACAAAATCACAACTATTCGCAAATAACGACTCACGGTCATGCTAGACACCAATGTATAGATACTCGTCACCATGCCTATACATCGTACTCGACAATTAGCAAGTAGCAAATAAGACGCAACTCCTATTCCCTCAAGCTAGGGTTAAACCAAACACTTACCTCGATGCTTTGAACTCAACTCAAGCCTCAACTATAGCTTTACCCCGTGATTCCACCTCCAATCCGCTCGAATCTAGTCACAAGTCACTTTATTACTTTAATAAACACTAAATGAATCAATTTGAATGCATAAAAATGAATTTCCCAAAGTTTTTCCCAAAAATTCCAAAATCACCCCCGGGCCCACGTGGTCAAAACCCGAGGTTCGAACCAAAATCCGGTTACCCATTCCCCCACGAACTCAAATATGTAATTTGTTTTGAAATCGGACCTCAAATTAAGGTCCAAATCCCCAATTTTTAGAAAAACCTAGGTTCTACCCAAAACCCCCAATTTCACCCATGAAAATCTTTGATTTTAAGTGAAAAACATGTTAAATGATGTTAATGATTGAAAGAATTGAGTAAAAATCGACATACAAATGATTTGGAATGAAACTTGTTCTTGAAAAATCGCCTAAGGAGTTTGGGTTTTGAAAGAATGATGAAAAATGGTGAAAATTCGACTAAGTATAAAATTTGCTGAGCCTCAGTTATGGGAATTGCGAACTGGGGTTCGCAATTGCGAACCCCGACCAAATATGGGAAATGCGAAGTCATGTTCGCATTTGCGAACACTAGGCAAAAACAGGGTCTTCGCATTTGCGACACTTATGTCGCATTTGCGATGGCCCAGACATCGCATTTGCGAGCTTGATGGTCGCATTTGCGACTGGCTCACACTTCGCATTTGCGAACAAGTTGTCCGCATTTGCGACCCAGATAAACTATTCCCTTCCTCGCATTTGCGATGCTAGGCTCGCATTTGCGAGGCCTGCTTCGCAAATGCGAAAATTGCAGGTCTGATGCACCAGATTTTCTCTAAGTTCAAAATGCACTCCGACACCTATCCAAAACTCGCCCGAGCTCTCGGAGCTCCAAACCAAATATGCACACAACCTCAAAAACATCCTACGGACTTATCCGTGCGATCAAATCGCCAAAATAACATTATATACATCGAATCAAGCCTCAAAACTCATGATTTCTTCCAAATTTTCATAAAACATCAAATTCCCATTTTAAGTCCGAAACACGTCAAACGACGTCCGTTTTCAACCAAACTTTACAGAAAGCGCTTAAACCATATATAAGACTTGTACCGGGTGCCGGAACCAAAATACGGGCCCGATACCATAGTCTTTTAATCAAATTTCATTTTCAATTTCCTTAATTATTTCCAGAAAACAATTTCACACAAAAATTCATTTCTCGGGCTTGGGACCTCGGAATTCGATTTCCGGGCATACGCCCAAGTCCCATATTTTCCTACGGACCCTCCGGGACCGTCAAATCACGGGTCCGGGTCCGTTTACCCAAAATGTTGACCGAAGTCAAATTTATTCAATTTAATATCAAAATTTAGCATTTTTCTCATAGAATTCATATTTAAGCTTTCCGGCTACGCGCTCGGACTGCGCACGCAAATCGAGGCAACCCCAAATAAGGTTTTCAAGGCCTCGGAAGCACAGAATGAGTAAGGAAATAAGTGATGACCCTTTGGGTCGTCACATTCTCCACCTCTAACATAACCGTTCGTCCTCGAACGGACAAAAGAAAGAAGTACCTGAGTTGGGGAAAAGATGAGGATAACGACTTCGCATATCAGACTCGGACTCCCAGGTCGATGCCTCATGGGGCTGACCTCTCCATTGAACATGAACAGAAGGAAAACTCTTGGATCTCAACTGACGAATCGGCCGGTCTAGAATAGCTACCGGCTCCTCCTCATAAGACAAATCCTTGTCCAACTGGACAGTGCTGAAATCTAACACGTGGGGTGGATCGCCGTGATACCTCCGAAGCATGGATACATGAAAAACTGGATGCACGGCTGATAAGCTAGGCGGCAATGCAAGTCTATAAGCCACCTCTCCTACTCGATCAAGAATCTCAAACGGACCAATGAACCTTGGGCTAAGCTTGCCCTTCTTCCCAAACGTCATCACGCCTTTCATAGGCGACACTCGGAGCAATACCCGCTCACCAACCATAAATGCCACATCTCGAACCTTGCGGTCTGCATAACTCTTTTTCCTAGACTGGGCTGAACGAAGCCTATCCTGAATGATCTTGACCTTGTCCAAGGCCTCCCGAACCAAATCTGTACCCAACAACCGAGCCTCTCCGGCTGAAACCATCCAACCGGAGACCGACACCGCATACCATATAAAGCCTCATAAGGAGCCATCTAAATGCTCGACTGGTAGCTGTTATTGTTGGCAAACTCCGCTAAAGGCAAGAACTGATCCCACGAACCTCCAAAGTCGATAACACAAGCTCGAAGCATATCCTCTAGGATCTGAATAGTCTGCTCGGACTGACCGTCCGTATGGGGGTGAAATGATGTGCTCAAATCTACCCGTGTGCCCAACTCTCGCTGCACCGCGAGGTAAACTGCGTGCCCCGATCCGAAATGATAGACACGGGAACACCATGAAGGCGAACAATCTTCCGAATATAGATCTCAGCGAACCTCTCAGAAGATTAGGAGACTACCACAGGAATGAAATGTGCTGACTTGGTCATCCTATCAATAATAACCCATATCGCATCAAACTTCTTCCGAGTCAGCGAAAGTCCAGTAACAAAATTCATAGTAATCCGCTCCCACTTCCACTCGAGAAGCTCAATCCTCTGAAATAAACCAACAGGCCTCTGATGCTCGTACTTAACCTGCTGACAATTCAAACAACGAGCCACGTATGCTACGATATCCTTCTTCATTCTACGCCACCAATAATGCTGCCGCAAATCCTGATACATCTTCGCGGCGCCCGGATGAATAGAGTACCTGGAACTATGGGCCTCCTCTAAAATCAACTCTCGAAGCCCATCCACATTGGGCACACAAACTCGCCCCTGCAATCTCAAAACTCCATCTGCATCTAAGGTAACCTGCTTGGCACCTCCTCGCTGCACCGTGTCTCCAAGGACACACAAATGGGGATCATCAAACTGCCGATCACGAATACGCTCCAATAATGAAGAACCAGCGACCGTGCAAGCTAACACACGACTCGGCTCAGAAACGTCCACTCTCACAAACTGATTGGCTAAAGCCTGAACATCTAAAGCAAGCGGCCTCTGGCTGACAGGAATATAAGCGAGACTGCCCATACTGGCTGACTTCCTACTCAAAGCATCGGCCACTACATTGGCCTTCCCCGGATGATAAAGGATGATGACTTCATAATCCTTCAACAACTCCAACCACCTCCTCTGCCTCAAATTCAACTCCTTTTGCTTGAACAGGTACTGAAGACTCTTGTGATCAGTGAACACCTCACACGCCACGCCATACAAATAATGCCTCCAAATCTTCAATGCGTGAACAATGGCTGCCAACTCTAGATCATGCACTGGATAGTTCTTCTCATGAATCTTCAACTGCCTCGAAGCATAGGCAATGACCTTGCTATCCTGCATCAAACACTGCTCCAAGCCAACATAGGAAGCATCACAATAGACTGTATAGGGCCCTGAACATGTGGGCAAAACCAACACCGGTGCCGTAGTCAGAGCTGTATTGAGCTTCCGAAAGCTCGCCTCACACTCATCCGACCATCTGAACTGGGCACCCTTCTGGGTGAATCTGGTCATTGGGGCTGCAATAGAAGAAAATCCCTCCACGAACCGTCGATAGTAGCCTGCCAACCCCAAGAACTTCGAATCTCTGTAGCCGATGCTGGTCTAGGCCAGTTTTTGACTGCCTCTATCTTCTTCGGGTCCACCTGAATACCCTCTGCTGATACAACATGACCCAGAAATGCAACTGAACCCAACCAGAATTCACACTTCGAGAACTTAGCATATAACTGACTATCCCCCAGAGTCTGAAGAACCACTCTAAGGTGCTGCTCGTGCTCCTCCTGGATGCGGGAGTATATCAATATATCATCAATGAACACTATCACGAATGAATCCAAATAAGGCCTGAACACTCGGTTCATCAAGTCCATGAAAGCTGCTGGGCATTTGCCAACCCAAATGACGTAACCAAGAACTCATAATGCCCATACCGAGTGCGGAAAGCTGTCTTAGGGACATCGGACGCCCTAATCCTCAATTGATGGTAACCAGATCGCAAGTCAATCTTGGAGAATACCCTGGCACCCTGAAGCTGGTCGAACAAATCATCAATCCTCGGTAGTGGATACTTATTCTTGACCGTTACCTTGTTCAATTGCCAGTAATCAATACACATTCTCATTGACCCATCCTTCTTCTTGACAAATAACACCGGCTCACCCCAAGGTGAGACACTGGGTCTAATGGAACCCTTCTCAAGCAAATCCTGCAACTGTTCTTTTAACTCCTTCAACTCCGGCGAGGCCATACGATATGGCGGAATAGAAATGGGCTGAGTGCCTGGAACCAAATCAATGCAGAAATCAATATCCCTGTCGGGTGGCATACCCGGCAGGTCTGAAGGAAAAACATCAGTGAACTCTCGAACAACGGGTACAGAATCGATAGAGGGAACCTCAACACTGGAATCCCGAACATAAGCTAGATAAGCCAAACACCCCTTCTCGACCATACGCCGAGCCTTCACATACGATATAACACTGCGGGTGGAATGACCTGGAGTCCCTCTCCACTCTAAACGAGGCATACCCGGTAAAGCTAAGGTCACCGTCTTGGCATGGCAGTCCAAGATAGCGTGATAGGGTGATAACCAGTCCATCCCCAATATAATATCAAAGTCGACCATATCTAAAAGCAACAAATCTACACGAGTCTCCAGACCCCTAATCAACACGACACAAGAGCGATGGACTCGATCGACCACAATGAAATCACCCACCGGTGTAGACACATAAACAGGAATACCCAATGCATCACTAGGCATGATCAAATACGGGGCAAAATAGGATGACACATACGAATACGTAGACCCCGGATCAAACAACACTGAAGCATCTCTATCACAAACCAGAACCGTACCTGTAATAACCGCATCTGAAGCCTCTGCCTCGGGCCTAGCTTGAAGAGCATAACATCGGGGCTGGGCCCCACCACTCTGATCTACCTCTCTGGGACGGCCTGCTGCTGGCTGGCCTCCACCTCTGGCGGTTTGAGCTCTACCTCCACCTCTGGCACCTCTACCCCCACCTCTAGCTAGCTGGGCGGGCTGTGGAGCAGCTGCTGCCTGAACCATGGCACGAGAACCCTGGTGCTGAGAACTGCTCGGTGCTCGAGGGCAAAATCTGGCAATATGACCCGTGTCAGCACAAGTGTAACAAGCTCTCGGCTGCTGAGTCTGCTGGCCCTGTCGACCTGAATGACCACCACGGAAACTCTAAAGCGGCGGTACACTTATAGGTGCTGATGGTGAACTGTAGGACTGCTGGTCAGAATAATGCCCACGGAAACCACGATCACCTGGGGCACCCTGAGAAACCTGGAGGGCTGACTGGAAAGGCCTAGAAGGCTGACCCCTATCATAAGAATCTCTGCCTCCAGATGAGGCACCAATGAATCGGCCTGACTGACGGGGTCTCTTGTCTGCTCTATGGCCACCCCCCTGTGGCAATACCATCTCGATCCTCCGGGCCACATTGGCCGCCTCCTGAAAAGTAATATCACTCCTCGCCTCTCTAGCCATCTGGAGACGAATAGGCTGGATGAGTCCATCAATAAACCGTCTCACTCTCTCCCTCTCAATGGGGAGTATGAAAATAGCATGGCGAGCCAACTCAATAAACCTGGTCTCGTACTGGGTGACTGACATGGATTCCTGATGGAGACGCTCAAACTGCCTCCGATAGGCGTCACGCTGTGTGACAGGGAGAAACTTCTCCAGAAATGTATGCGTGAACTGCTCCCAGGTCAAGGCTGGAGACCCTGCTAGTCTAGCTAAACAGAAATCCCTCCACCAAGTCTTGGCGGATCTAGATAGGCGAAATGCAGCAAAGTCAACTCCATTGGACTCAACAATACCCGTGTTCCAAAGAACCTCGTGGCAGCTTTCCAAATAATCCTGAGGATCCTCGGTGGGTGCACTACTGAAAGTAGTAGTGAAGAGCTTGGTGAACCTATCCAATCTCCACAAAGCATCGGCAGACATGGCTGCCCCATCACCGGCCTGGGATACCACACCCGACTGAGCTGCTCCAACTGGCTGAACTGCTGGGGCTTGAACCTGAGGAGCTACCTGCTCCGGAGTACGAGTAGCAGGAGTTTGGGCCCCTCCTCCAGCCTGAGAGACAGCTGGTGCTACAGGAAGCAAACCCGCTCAAGTAACACTCTCATGAGGCCCACCAATCGGACCAAAGCATCCTGAAGAACTGAGGTAGCAAGAAACCCCTCTGGGACCTGAGCTGGGCCCACCGGAACTGCTGGGGCTGGGGCCGGAACCTCCTCGTCAAAGTCGACCTGAGGCTCCGCCACTAGTGCTGCTGTTCGGGGCTGAGCTCTGCCCATACCTCGGCCCCTAGCACGGCCTCGTCCTCTGCCCCTAGCGGGAGCTGTCTGGGGCTTGGACTGCTGATCGGAAGATGAGGAAGCACGTGTTCTCGCCATCTGCGAAAGAACAGAGTAGAAGTTCAATTAGCATTGAGAAACCAAACCGCACGACAATGAAAGAACAAATGTGAAACTTTTCCCAACTCGGTTGCCTCTGGGGGATTAATACAGACGTCTCCGTACCGTTCCCTCAGACTCTACTAAGCTTGTCCGTGAGTTGTGATGTAACCTAGAGCTCTGATACCAACTTGTCACGACCCGAATTTCCCGCCCTCGGGAGTCGTGATGGCGCCTACCAATGAGAGCTAGGCCAGCCAGGTTTATTACTTTCATTACAACATAATCCCTTTTTAATAATTATCGGCAATAATACCAAAAACAACGAAATTAAATAATAAGCGAAAGTCTTTATAATATGTAAAACTGAATAGAAATGCGGAAAAAGTCAATATAAGCCTCTATCCAAGACTGGTGTCACAATACTCACGAACTGCTAAGAATACTACATACAAACGTCTGAAAGAGAATATTTACTGTTTGTCTCGAATACAATGAGATAACAGACAGAATAAAGGATAGGGGAGACGACGGGCCTGCGGACGCCTGCAAGGCTACCTCGGGTCTCTCTGGACTGAAGGCCTGCCCCCACTCAACTGCTGCTGCTGCTGTCCGAAACCTGGATCTGTGCAAAATAGCACAGAGTGTAGTATCAGCATAACCGACCCCATGTGCTGGCAAGTGTCTAGCCTAACCCCGGCGAAGTAGTGACGAGGCCAGACCAGACTACCACATAAACCTGTGCAATCTCATATATCTACAGCGGAATCGAAATACAAAACAGATAAACAATATGGGAGGGGGAGCATGCTGTGGGGAGTATAATAATTTCCAAATAAGAGTCGTCCAGCAACGAAGGAAAACAACACAACTCAATAGTATGTAATGAAACAGAAATCAACAAGTGCACGGTATCACTCTTCGTACTTTTACTCTCATACTCGCCAAGAAATAACATGTGCACGGCATCACCCTTCGTGCTTTTACTCTCATTCCTCACATATATCAATAGAATCGGCATAGAATGGTACATCGTGCGGCACGACATCACCCTTCGTGCTTTACACTCTTTCCTCACAAGAAACAAACAATGCACGGCATCACCCTTCGTGCTTTAACACTCTTCCTCACCCAATAAACAATCACAAACAAGGGCAAAGGAATAATAAAACAATAATGAACATCCCGGCAAGGGTACACAAACAAACAATTAAAAACCCGGCAAGGGTACAACATCAATAATCTCAACGTCCCGGCAAGGGAAAATATTCAATAATCAACAACGTCCCGGCAAGGGAACAAATCATTAACTCTTTCTCTTTCATTCACTTTCATCTCATAGTTCACATTATCACTCGAGCCAATGCTCCAAAGATTTACTTGTCTCATATACCTTCACAATTTGTATTTCAACTCGAGCCAACGCTCCACGAAGTTCAAACGTCACAATTTCTTTCACAGGATCTTTACAACACATAGAAGTCATCAATTAAGCATGGAAGATATAACAAAATCCCAACTATTCGCAAATAAGGACTCACGGTCATGCTAGACACCAATGTATAGATACTCGTCACCATGCCTATACATCGTACTCGACAATTAGCAAGTAGCAAATAAGACGCAACTCCTATTCCCTCAAGCTAGGGTTAAACCAAACACTTACCTCGATGCTTTGAACTCAACTCAAGCCTCAACTATAGCTTTACCCCGTGATTCCACCTCCAATCCGCTCGAATCTAGTCAACGAATAATATGACACATTATATGAGGTATTTTTTCTGTTTTATCTTGTGGTCGTGTGACATTAACTGTTAATTACTGACTTCCGTTTGTATTTGTTGGTAAACCACAAAAATGTATCAAGATTCACATGGTAGTTGATAAACGGGTAGGTAGAATTTTAAAATGGTTCAGGTTTTGAATTTGTGTTTTAATAATTTCTTTTTACAATTTAATTTTTGTCATGTTATTAAATCTCACAAAAAAAGTATAAATCCGGCAAGAGTAACCATTTAAGTAACATAGATATTGTAAATTGATTTTTTGAAAGACAAAACGAAGATATATAATTTTTATAGCCAATTATATGAAATTGAGTGACCATTTGAGCCGTCTATTCTGCACTTTCGTCATTTGCAATAACAAACAAAAAAATGTGTGTTTGCGTGTACTAAGTGTCAGTCAACCTGTAATGTTTTAATATAATGAAACAATAATATTTCTATAACAAAAAACAAAAATAGCAAATCAGAAGTAAAGCTCAATCTCGAAATAATTAAATATAAACTGAAAATAAATTTTGGAATGAAAATCGAGCCCACTGAATGCACAATGTGTCCTTAAGAAAATTATTCCCCTCAAGTATCCGAGGTGTTGGAATATTATCCTCCAAAGAATTAACGATTTAACTCACCAAAGTATTGGTATCAAAAACGTTGGTGACAGCGAACCACTTAATGGCTGTAAATCACACTGGAATTTACTTGTGCAGAAGGAGAAGAAGTTCGAAAATTTTTGTAAGGAAAGATTCTGGGATCACGACATATTTATAGCCATTTCTGGAACTGTTTCTGAAAAGTTTGCAACATTTCAGAAACAACCATGGTTGTTGGAACATGCGAGAACGTATAAAATATTTCGAAAAAATAATTTAAAATAATTCCGGAAAGAAACAAACCGGGTCACATCGCATCGCGGGTCCTGGGTTATTTCAAGTTGACTTTCCATTAATTAGTTAAATTAATTGATTAAATAATTGAAAGAAATTTTATCCAAAAAGATTAATCAATCAATCTTTGACCGAAGCTGAAGTCAAAGCCAAGCCAAGCCAAGCGAGCGACAAGGGCGACGACGCGAAGATTACCTTCTTTCCAACCCATTTAACACCAAGGGGAGTGCTTTCTCAATATGAGCACATTCCCTTTTCTTTCCACCACCAATAAGGGACAATTGCTCTTTCCAAAGCATAAGGGAGCTCACTTTCCCTTCTCATTTCTGTCCTCCATTTCTCATTCACCAAACTTTAATCCCAACGATCCCCCACATGAATGGGGAATGTCTATATGACAAAAGAATGCAGGGACGAGTGTGTGATTTACATGCAAGGATTAATGGCATCTGGATAAGTAGGTTTTCCTTTGAACTTTCTGTAGTAAACTTATATCGGATATACTCGGTCAATCGGTAGATTTGATATCTTTGAACTGTCGAGCTTTGTTGTATACTTAAACAACATAAGTCACACAATCAACTCTTAACGGTCTATAGTTTTCAGGGTTGTGTTCGTTTCAACGATGAACACCGCCTAGTTTCATGAGTGCTTAGTGTTTTCTAAACGTGTAATCCTATAAACACATTATCTGGTCATTTCCTACCAGACTTGCAAATCATTAAGAAGCTTTAAGCTTTATTGACTCGTCAAAAGTCTTAATGTTTTACCCTGAATTCTGAACATTGTCTTCATCATGAGAATGAGTTGAGTTATTTGACACCGTCATTCATAACTTTGTTTGACCTCTTTGAACTTAACTCTAAGGATCTCCAGTTTGCTAGGTAGAGTTACCACCATGATGACTTCTCCTAGGCCTTAACCCCATTCCCTTTGATGATCTTTTATCTACCTCTCTAAATAGGCCTTTTGTAAGTGGATCCGATACGTTATCTCTTGACTTCACGTAGTCAATCGTGATAACACCACTAGAGAATAGTTGTCTAACGATATAGTGTTTCCGTGGTATGTGACGAGATTTTCCGTTATACATAATGCTCCCTTCCCTAACTATTGCTGCTTGACTATTATAATATATGTCGCGCCCCCTTTTTCTCGCAAAATCGGGTTTATGACATTCGGGAGGACAACTCGTTCCCTTTTGGGAATTGGGTTTGAAATGAAGAGTCGCCACCTAATGATTAAAGTGCATTAGGACACTAAGAAGAGTTTGATTTAGGAAACCAAAGATTGGGTAAGGGCTTGAAATTATCCCAAGGGGATGTTAGGCACCCATCAGGATCCATTAGCGTGGTTCCCGGCCATACTATAATTGTGACTTTAATAGCAAATAACATGTAGGCAAGTATGACTTTCAAATAAGAGGGGATGTTCACATAATGGTTGCAAATAGATGAAGTTAAAGAAACAAAAGAAAAGCTGAATTTTAAGAAAAATAGTTTGAAATTTTGAAAGTAAACAATAAGATAAACAAATAAAGTAAAGGGGGGGGGGGTCCTAGGTTTATAAATAATATGGATCACCCCACACAACATCCGATAATCACTCCTCAATGAGGGGCTACACGAGATGTTATCGCGTGGTCATCATATCCATATCTACCCTTTCCCACCCCGTTAAGGTATTAAAGCGCGGAATGGTCTCGTTTACTTAGTGCATGCTATTACCCGCCCTAATCCTATCAGTCCCGGAGGAATTTGGGACTACTTATCCTAAAGGGAAGGGATGTTGGGCTTTTGTAGTTTTAAAAGGCAAAAATCTTAAGGCGACAAATCAAAACACATATATAGCAAGTTTGGGGGAAAGCACATAAACAAATAAGGCTCAAACAGACCTCCTTAAATCAAAGAAAAGCATATGGTTTAGCATGTCTTGCACGTACTGATTAGGGTCTGATTAAAACTTACAAGTTGGGGCAGGCTGATTTATCACATATTTCAGATAAGAAGTCCGAATTAGGCCTGCCCGCTGGTTGTAATTAATAAAGACTAGTGCAGTTTATAACTTTTACCCTAAGGCTTGCCTAAGTGTTAGACGAAAACCTATAGGCATGATATCTACTAATTTCATAAACAAAGAGGTAAACTGATTACAGATTGATTTAGGAAAAAGTTGCCAGTTTTAGCAGAAGAGTACAAGTTCTGCGATTGATAATGCATTACTACTGATAGTTTTAAAACCTACAAACGAGTGAGGTGATTCAGATTTGATTAGAACCCCTATAGGCATGCTTTTTATGCGCTTGTCAACTTTAAACACTGTTATAGACATAGAGAAATGCAGAAATTCTACAACATGTTATCTAGGTGCTACATTTTATATTACGAACGTGATATCTGATTACATTGGTTATTAAGGCCTATAAACATTTTTGTCTAATGAGAGATGAGTATGCAAGACTCAGAAAGGACCTATAGGCATATTTCTACATGCATGTGCATCCTATGGACATGGTATCTATATATAAGTACAGAAATTCCTATAGACATGTTATCTAAATGAAGGTGCAGAAGTTCTTATAGTCATGATATCTATATGTGAAAGTGCAGAATTCCTATAGGCAGGATGTCTATATGAATGCAGAATTTCAAAAAAAACCTTATAGACAGGATATCTATATGGATGTAGAATTTCAGAAACCTATAGGCAGGATATCTACCCTTTGCATACATGGTTACCCTCCCCTTTTCAATAGCCATCCCCAATAGTTTATTACAAGTTATTACAGCCCAGAATAAATGTAAGAAAGGAAAAATACATCAGAAATTAAAAGTACAACCAAGGGGAGCCTAATTCAGACTCCATGTCTGAAATATGAGATGAACCAACTCCAAGAGATCATGATCCAAAGCCTTTCTCTCATTTGGATGTGTTAGAGTTCCCTAAGAGCCTCATATGGACTCCGGGCAGTGCTCACACCCAAATGTGTTACAGGATTAAGACATAGTGCAGTGTGGAAGGGTCAGCCCTCAAGTGTCCAAGTTCAGAGGGAACTCAAGGTCCCAAGGCAAGGCTCACAGGAGGGGGGCAGAACTTAGAAGCTAAGAGAGAGTGCAAGTGCAGTAGTGGAATTCTGAAAGGGGAAAGGGAAAAGGGGAATAACTTAAAATCAGTGCACATAGGGGTATTAGGGAGTGGGGAGTTTGCAAGAGGCAAAAGGCAGACCAGTGGGCCTAACCAACAATGGGAGAAGCTGGCAACCCCTAGGTCTGTTTAAGACACATTGTTTTAGAGGTTAGGATCCTCTAAGGGATCAAGTTCAGACCATAGACAATAACTTGCATATTGCCATGTTTTAAACTATAACTCAAAGCACATATAGGGAAATAGGGAGCAGGATTCATAGCAGAAACAAACAAAAGAAATTAACATGCTAGTTAAATTTTTTAACTCTGCAACAGTAGAAAGTAGACATGGATACAAAAAGCTGTAAGTAAACACATTGTGGAGATGCTGAAGCTTAAATTAGGACATACCAGTTTCAAAGAGACAAGTAAAGAGAAAGCAGTAGTCTTGTAAAAGCCACAGTGCAGACAAAAAGCAAGAATACTATTATATGTAAGCGAGTATGAGTGCAGAAGAAGTTCTGAATTATAAAGTGTGTCGTTTGTGAAAAAGAGTCGTGCTTTTTATAGTATAGAAAGCAGGCAGAAATAAGGTAAGAAAATAGTTTGAAAACTGATTGTCAATCAATTACACAAGGCTTCCCTTAATTAAGGGATTCATATTCAAACGGGTAAAACCAATTAAGGAAAGGAATTGAATAAATACTTTGTGCAAAGCATGCAATTGAGGGCAAATACATAAAGGTTATTTAAGGACAGGGTTTTTGAAATACACGGTTGTACAATTTAAGGAAAGAAAATCAATTAACAGTCAAGAAATCAGAGGTCAGAGGTTTGCTATGAATGAACCGAGTCAGAAAGATGGAAAAGGTTTTAACTTAAGGGAAATCAGAAAACAATGGAAGGGGAATCAATCATACCTATTTAGAAGGGATTTTGAATTAATCACAAGTTGAAAAGCCTTTTTAAAGAAAGATTCATCACATATAAAGAGCATACAGACACGTTAAACATGAAAGAAACTTGTCATGCCAATCAGTAGAAAAATCCAGTGTAGAAGAGTTTAGCAAAAAGTTCAGAATTGTATGAAAACAAAGATGTCCGAACTCAATTCAGAGACTCAAAGTTAGTCTGAAAGAGTTAAGGGTTCTAAAATAAAAACCCTAGTTCAACCAAATCACATAATCAAACCTCGGCAAAACCCCCAAATTCTGGGGTTTCCACCTTGAATCAAGTACAGAGATGAGGAGGCAAGTAGTCGAAACAGGCTCAGAGGTTTCTTTTTTACTCATGAGAGAACATGCAAACACAGTAGAAAAATTCAAAGAACATAATGGAAAATACTGGTAGGAATAGTAGAAGAAACATGCTTAAGAAGTTTTCCAGAAGATACTTAAACAGGTGTAGAAGCCAAACAAAGAGACTTAAGAACTCAGCAGGAAAATACAGTAGAAGAACACAAGAACACCAGAAAAGTATAGCGGAAAAGCATATAGGAAAACACAGTAAGTTAAACATACAAGAACATGGTAAAAGAAAAAATACAAGAACACAGTAGAAGCAAATACACATAAAGGAAAAGGAAAGTTAGAAAACACTTAAGCATTTTCAGAAAATCCTAGATCGGAAAAGAAAGACTTTAAAAGTGATTTTTTGAAAGAAAAATTTAGGGAAATCGTTTGAAAACTCAAGTAGAGCATGGATACACAACAGATCTAAAAAAAAAAAATCGGAGAAAACCTCGAAGGGTTAGGGTTTCAGAAGAACCCTAGAAATGAGAAAGGCTTTGAAAAGGTCACCGATCTGAGTCGGAGAGATCAGAATCAGGCTCAGACGACCATGATAAGCCGGAGCAAGGCCGGAGATTGCCGTGGAACCTTGAATCGACAGAGGTCTGAGTGAAAACCTTCGAGGTCAGGCCTTGAATCTTCAGGTATCAAGTGCAAGGGAGCAAGGGGAGGTGAGTATGAGACTCCCACGGCCTGGGAAGCCATGGATTCCGGTGGGTTTCAAGGTGAAAGTGGTGGGAGGCAGCTGGGTTAGGGAAGGTTCGAGAGTGTTTGAGAGAGGGGGGTTTCAGAGGCGGTGGGTAAATGAAAATGGTTTTTAGGGTTGGGGTGTTGGTGGATTAAAAAAGGAAGGGAGGATCGTGGCCGTTGATCATTTTGATCAACGGCATGGATCAAAAGGGGAGCCGGACGGGTAAAATAAACAGGTCAGGGGTCGGGTAATTTAGAAATAGGGCCGGGTAATTTGAAATTGCAATTGGGTTTAATTGGGGGGTTGATTTGGGCTACAATTGAAATGAAATTGGGCTAGTATTTAAATAGCCACTTTTCCCTTTTTATTTTATAAAAAATAGTAAATGATTTCTGGAAACAAATTAAAGGTACTAAACTAATTAATAATGTATAAATATTAAATTAAAAATATTGGAATTAATTTTGTAATTATGAACGCAATTAAATCTTAAAATAGGCTAAAATTGCAATTAAATGCAATTTAGCTTTAAAAATACTAAATAAATTTGTAAAAAATGTGTAAAAATTATCTTAGCTATATTTTGGTATAAATATGAGAATAAAATAAGTTAATCACCAAAATGATAATTTGAGGAATAATTATTGGTTTTTGTACTGCTAAAATAGGGCAATAAATTGATTTAAAAATCTTTTAAAAATTAAAAAAAATACTAAAACACTTGGACATACTTATATATGCATATATATGCTATGTTGAAAGTTTTGCATTTATAAAAATACATAGGGAAAAAATTGGGTATCAACAATATATACATATAGGTGCGAAAGGTTTGGGCCAAAATGGAATATTTTCCAAGAAATTCTAGAGCCATTCAGCTTCTTCACCGCCCTTGTCTAAAGCTATGAATTCAGATTCCATCGTAGAATGGGCGATGCAATTTTATTTAGATGATTTCCAAGACACTGCTCCACCCCCGATTGTGAAAGTATATCCACTCGTGGATTTAACTTCATATGATCTGGTGATCTAATTTGCATCACTATATCCCTCAATCACGGAGGGATATTTGTTATAATGCAGAGAGTGGTCTTGGGTATGTTTTAGATAATCCAAAACTCGTTTCATTGCCGTCCAATGTATTTGATTGGGATTACTTGTAAATCGACTAAATTTGCTAATAGCACATGCTATATCTGGTCATGTACAATTCATGATATACATCAAACTTCCCAATACTCTTGCATAGTCCAATTGTGAGTCACTTTCACCTTTATTTTTTGAAGTACATAACTTACGTCAATTGGAGTCTTGGCAATCTTGAAATCCAAATATTTGAATTTATAAAGTATTTTTCAATATAGTGAGACTGTTATAATGCTAGACCTTGTGGAGTCTTGTGAATTCTGATTCCTAAAATCACATCAGCAACTACTAAGTCTTTCATGTCAAATTTGCTAACCAGTATGCACTTAGTATATTTATATCTGTCATATCTTTGCTCATTATCAACATGTAATCAACATATAAATAAATAATGACTTCATGACCTAAAGTATTTTTAATGTAAACACATTTGTTACACAAGTTGATTTTAAAACCATTTGCAGATATTGTTTAGTCAAAATTAGCATGCCATTATTTGGGTGCTTGTTTAAGTCCATAAAGCGACATAACAAGTTTGCACACTTTCTTTTTTTTTTTTTACCAGGAATCACAAAACCCTCAGGTTGTTCCATGTAGATTTCTTCCTCTAATTCTCCATTTAAGAAAGTTGTTTAACATCCATTTGATGGATTTCAAGACGACCGCCAGTGCCACTAATACCCTAATAGATGTTATCCTCGTTACTGGCGAGTAAGTGTCAAAGTAATCAATGCCTTCCTTTTTTCTATAACCTTTGACAACAAGTCTTGCCTTATATTTGTCAATAGTGTCATAAGCTTTCATTTTCCTCCAAAAGATCTATTTCGGACCTAAAGGCTTATTTCCTGGAGGAAGATCAACCAATTCCCATATATGTTTATCCAAAATTGATTGAATCTCATTATTGACTGCCTCTTTCCGAAATGCTGAATCAAAAGAAGACATAGCTGTTTTGAAAGTTTGAGGCTCATTTTCAAGCAAGAATGTCATAAAATCTAGGTCCAAAGGAAGTAGATGTTCTTTGACGTNAAAGGACTTGAATTCCTTTCAACGGACTTATAAGGATGCTTAGCATACTTTGATTCCACACATATTTGACATTTGGAATTAATGCAATCAAATTTTGGCAATACGTCTAAATTTATCATTTTTCGCAATGTTTTGAAGTTGACGTGACCTAAGCGTGAATGCCATAAAGTGTTTGACTCAAGTAAGTAAGACGAAGCATTCTCTTTATTGATTGGAACTGCTATTACATTTAGCTTAAAAAGGCCCTCATTCAGGTAACCTTTTCCTATATACATATCATTCTTACTTAGTACAACACTATTGGAAACAAAAATATATTTGAATCCATTCTTGACAAGAAGTGATGTAGACACAAGATTCTTGTGAATTTCTGGAACATGGAGAACTTGGTTTAGAGTCACAATCTTTCCCGACGTCATCTTCAACGCAATCTTGCCAACTCCTTCAATTTTGGTTATATTTGATATTTTGATTTATTACACTCGAATATATGTTTATCCAAAATTGATTGAATCTCATTATTGACTGCCTCTTTCCGAAATGCTGAATCAAAAGAAGACATAGGTGTTTTGAAAGTTTGAGGCTCATTTTCAAGCAAGAATGTCAAAAAATCTGGTCCAAAGGAAGTAGATGTTCTTTGACGTTTGCTACGCCTTGGATCCTCTTCACTTGGAGTATTTTACTTTGGTTTTTCCCGTGGTCGTTTAGATCTTTCACTACAGTAGTTTGATAGATAATTCCATGTTCCGAACATATTTCTGCAAATGGAGATTCGTATTTTCTACCCAGATCACTTCTAATCATTTCATTCCTTTTATTCAATCGATTCCCCACTTCATTCTTGTACTTTTTAAATGCTTCAGTTGATTCATCCTTACTATAAATCAAATAAACATAACAATATTGAGTACAATCGTCAATAAAAGTTATAAAATACCTTTTTATACCACGAGATGGTGTTGACTTCATATCACAAATGTCAGTATGAATTAAGTCTAGAGGATTTGAATTCCTTTCAACAGACTTAAAAGGATGTTTTACAAACTTAGATTCAATACATATTTGATATTTTGATTTATTACACTCGAATTTAGGCAATACTTCTAAATAAATTAACTTTCGCAAGGTTTTGTAATTGACATGTTCTAAACGAATATGCCATAAATCATTTGATTCCAATAAATAAGAAGAAGGTGAAATTTTATTAATACTGTCAACAACCATTACATTGAGTTTGAAAAGACCCTATGTGAGGTAGTCCTTTCTAACATACATATCATTATTGCTTACAACAACTTTGTCAGATACAAATATAATTTGAATCTATTCTTAACAAGTAAAGAAGTTGAAACTAAATTTTTCCTAATAGTAGAAACATGAAGAACATTGTTGAGCGTTAATACCTTGCTGGAAATCATCTTTAGGAATATCTTCCCATAACCCTCAATCTTGGCTGTTGAGGAATTTCCCATGGAAACCTTTCTTCAGGACCAATAGTAGAGTAAGTCGCAAATGCTTCTTTAACAGTACAAACATGTCGAGTGGCTCCAGCGTCAATCCACCACTCATCCGGATTTCCAACTAAGTTACATTCTGAAAGTATGTACATAGATCATCAATGTTATCATTCTTCTCCACTATGTTAGCTTGTTCCTTTTTCTTCTCCTTTTTTCGGGAGATGACAATCAGGGGCTTTGTGACCAGCTTTTCCACAATTGTAACAGTTGCCCTGGAATTTTTTATTGTTCTGATCCTTAGTCTGTCCAGAAGACCTCTTTCTCTTCTTACTTTTTGAAGCAGTCTCCTCAACGATATTAGCTCCCATAATCGTTGAATTTCCACGAGACTTCTTCTCGACTGTTTTGTTATCTTCCTCAATCTTGAGACGAATCACAAGATCTTACAACTTCATTTCTTTGCGCTTGTGCTTTAAATAATTTTTAAAATCTCTTCATGAAAGAGGCTACTTTTCAATCATTACAGCCACCTGGCTATACAGGAGGGAGTGTGGCAAGGCTTTTCCAACACTTTCATTAATGTCATGATATATCCTAGCTATTCAAGCATCATCAGTAGCATCGGAGAGTGCTTTTAGCGCGATAAGATTTCAAATCGGAGATCATAAATATTCATTAGCTGAGGACAACCTAGAGATTTCCATATTATTCAGAGATTGGATTAATTCAGAAAGAAGAAATCTTGGTTTTGAAAAATTAGCCAATAGGGAAAAAGAAGAATACAATGAGATACTTAGCACTGGGAGCGATGATGGCATGGAACTCATAGAACATCAATCAACATTGCCAATTTCAGAACAATTTCCAAGAGAAATTATAGATAAGTTACAACGAAGCTATATAGGAGCTTACAAATATTAGTATGATAATTTGTAATTGGATACTAAGAGGCCTAGTTCAAAAAGAACCCTTCCTAAAAGGTGGTTGCGTAGATTAGGAGCTCTTTAAAAGAATTATATGTCACGACCCTAAAACCGGCCCGATCGTGATGGCACCTATCGTGAAACTAGGCCAGCCGACACAAAACCCCAAATCCAACCAGTATTTCATAAAAGTCATTTTTAAGCTATTAATTAATAGAATTTCATAACATAAGTCTAAACAACCAGTGCGGAAGAAAATAACACAAGCCCGACATCGGGGTGTCACAAGTCACGAGCAACTACAAGATCTGTCTAAGTACAAGAAAGGCTATCATAGTCCGGAAATAAAATACTAGGAACAGTCTGAGTAAGGTAAGAAGGAGAAGTGCAGGGCTGCGAACGCCAAACAACTACCTTGCCAACTCCGAAGACGTGCTGGAAGGACGATCAACACTCAGTATCGCGACCCGCAACTCCTGGATATGCACACAAGGTGCAAGTAGTAATGTGAGGACGCCAACTCAGGAAGTAATAAAAGTAAATGAAAGCTGAGCAGTAAGAAAACAGATAATTCCATGTCATAACACTACAACAAATTCAATACATTCCCAAAACAGTACAGAAATCAATTATCTCGTAACACAAACTCAATTTCAGTAAAACCTTTTCTTTTAAAAACATCTTTTAATAGTTTCAAACAAGTGATGAAAAAGTAAGTAGAAATGATAGAAATGTACACAGACCATCGGGCAAGACATGTACCATAAACCACTCCTCGGGCAAAATATCAACAGAACTAGCCCCTCGGGCTACCTCACAATCACTTATAATCAGCCCCGAGGGCGACAATATGAATCAACAACAACCCCTCGGGAAACATCACATCACTCTCACTGGGTACTCGCGCTCCTAGGGGTGTTCAGACTTCGGAGGGGCTCCTACAGCCCAAGCGCTATAACAAGCCATCTCGTGGCATAATAAATGGCCCTCGGCCTCTCATATATCACAAATCAGTACAACATGCTGCGGCGCGCAGCCTGATCCCATGATGTCCTCACAACGCAGGCCCTCGGCCTTACTCAGTCAGAAAATCTCTCAAGCCACTCGGGCTAACAGTAAAAACAAGGCGCTTAGCCCAAAATATCATTTATAGTATCTAAACGAAGTAGATAAGACTGAGTTAAAAATCAGTAAAACACAGCATGACTGAGTACTGACATAAAGTCAAAATAGTGAGGATTAGTAGTAAAAAGACTCTAAGGGTCCAAACAGTTGGCACAAGGCCCAAATATGGCATTCAGCCCGAAACATGGTAATACTTTCCAAAACACAATAGTATCAAATCATTTTCAATCAAATATGCGACTTAATAGTAGTACGGGAAGGACCAAGTCACAATCCCCAATGGTGCACGCCCCCCACGCTCGTCATCTAGTGTGTGCATCACCTCAAAGTAGTGAAACGATGTGAAATCCAGGGTTTCATACCCTCAAGACAATATTTACAGTCATTACTTACCTCAAACCGGTTCAAACTCTAACCCGGGATGCCTTTGCCTCTCGAGTCGGCCACCAAAATACATTTCAAACACGCTCCTAAGTCCAAAATCACCTAACGGAGCTATCCGAACCATCAGAATTCACATCCGAGACCTTCTACACATAAGTCAACATCCCGTTGAATTTTCCCAACTTAAGCTTACTCAAAAGAGGCTAAGCGTCTCATTTCACTCCAAAGCCACTCCAAACACAGAACAACCAACACGATATGATGAAATACAGCTGAACAACACATAAAGAAGCAGAAATGGGGAAAACAAAGCGGTAACTCATGAAACGACCGTCCAGGTCGTTACATTATATTTGTATGTGAAATTTGAAAGTTCTATTAATAAAATAAAAGGCTCTAAGCCATGAATTTTTTTTATGAATTATCTTACACTCTTACTTAGTTACTTAATGGCTTGAAATTATATTAAATAAATTACAACTCTATTATAATTACTAAAATATTACACTAAAAGTCTTTTGTTTTAATATTTTATAATTCAGTACTTAGTTTCTTTATAATTTATTAAGTTTTTTTAAGTTTATTAAATAAGTCGATAAACTAGCTATTGCAAACTTTAAAAACTTAACCATTGTCAAAAAACTAGCCGTTGCCAAACTTAATACTTAAATAATAATTTTTTTTAAAAAAGGCCCACTTAAGGCCCGCGAATCATCCCCTCCCATCCCGTTTGTTAGCGGGATGGGATGGGCCTACCATTTCGTCTCATTTATCCCGTCCCGTTTAGGCCCGTCCCGCTAGCGTCGCGTTCCGTTTATTTGGTCCCGTCATGTCCCGTCCCGTTGGACAACCATATTCACTACCATACCTTTAGCAATAAGGTCATGAAAAATAAGTTGAAGCTCTTGAACTTGGGTTCCAACGATTTTGCTGTCTATCATTTTATAGTCTAAAAACTTGACAACCACAAACTTTTTGAAGCACGCATCTTCAGTCTTGTACTTCTTCTCAAGTGCATCCCATAATTCTTTTGAAGTATTCATAGCACTATAGAGATTGTACAAGTCATCCTCCAAAGCACTTAGGATGTAGCCTTTGAAAAGAAAATTTACCTGTTTCCACGCTTCTACTATCATAAACTTCTCGTTGTCTTGCATGTCGACGGCAGGTACTAGAGGGTCTTCACTGGTGAGTTTTTGCGTACCAAGCGTGGTAAGTCAAAAGAATACTATATGCTGCCATCCTTTGAAGTTGGCTCAAGAAAATTTTCATTGTTTTTTGGCCGGTGGCCCAGTAGTTCGGCTTGACGAGGCTATCGTCGTTGCCGCAACAGTCACAGAAGGATTTTCATTTTCAATTGCCATTTCTCACTATCAACAAATAAATAGTTCAATTAATGGCAGAAAATAGAACAGTAAACAGTATTTTATAGTAATTAACAGTACGTTTAATAAACAAAACTCGAAGTTTTTATATACTGTTTCACAAGAAAACTATGAAGTTTTTATTTTCTTCAAATCGTTTCTGAATTTTAATACTCTGATGAAGTTTTTATATTTTCAAATCAAAATTAGAAAATTCAGAAGGAGTAGAAACGATAAAGGTTTTAATCTCCAAACCAGAATACAAATTACATTATAAATTAATTTTCTTAAGATTGTTAGTCAACCTGTAATTATAATATAATGAAACAGTAATATTTCTGTAACAGAAAAGAAACACAGAAAATCAGAAGTAAAGCTGAATCTCGAAATAATCAAATATAAGCTGAAAAATTTCGAGATGAGAATCGAGACCACTGAATGCACAATATGTCCTTATGAAAATTATTCCCCTCAAGTACCCAAGGTGGTGGAATATTATCTGTCACGACCCAAAATTCACTACGGGTCGTGATGGCGCCGGAGACCATTGTTAGGCAAGCCAACACGAAATAACTAGTAATTTCTCGTTTTAGATATTTCTGAATTCACTTTTTTATACATTTAAACAATAAAGAATAAATTCCACTGAATAAATAATGATATCTTTAACAATTTCAAAATACTGACTACTCCCATAGACATCCCAGAACCCGGTGTCACAAGTGCGTGAGCAATTATTAAGGAATCGAATAAAGTACAATAACTGTCCGGAATACAAATTGGACAGAAGGTAAATACAATACGCTGAAAGAGACTATACTGGCTGCGGGTCGCCTCGAGAAATGCAGCTCACCTAGTCCCCGTATCATCCATGCTGCTACGCCCAGTAGGCCACTAGAAATACATGTGCCTGTGCAACAGAAATGCACAGCAAGTGTAGCATGAGCTCGAAAACAACGTGTACCCAGTAAGTATCCCGTCTAATCTCGAAGAAGTAGAGACGAGAGGCCGACTTCGACACTTACAGTGGTCCAATAATGATACGTCCATAATATAATAAATCGAGGATTTTTATAAACAGGATTGTAATTCAATAGAATAAAGCAAGTAAACAATTCTTTCTTTTATAGGAAATTCCTAAATTCCTTTTCGTCATTTATACATTTATTCTCAAGCCAGGGAGAGCAAATCAACATCTATAAGTCCCAAGGCGAGCAATACAAGCATGCTCAAATCATGGCGAGGACGTACGGCTCGATCCAACAATATTTAAATTGTGCACTGCCAGAGGGTCGAATGGCGCGAACCATAGATGCATCTATTACCCCGCTCGTAAATCATACATGCGACGCGGTCAAATATAAATAAACACAAAAATCAGTCAATCAAGAATTCATCAGGGAACAATTATCCAAAGAAGAGCCAATTCTCTTTTAAAAATTCAAGAAAATGAAGTTTAATCTTTTTAGAAGTTCATTTACTAATTCAATGTGATTTAAACAATTCAAACTATCAATAAGATTACAAATATTCCAAGTATAGCATGCTTTTGGGTCCTAGACTACCCAGACTTAAACATAATAGTAGCTACGCACGGACTCTCGTCACCTCGTGCGTACGTAGCCCCCACAAATAGGAGCACAAATCCAATTAATTCGCCTATGGGGACAACTCCCTCTTACAAGGTTAGAAAGGAGACTCACCTCGCTCCGAAGTCCATTGACCGACTTCCAAGCCCTTCCAACGACTCAAATCGATGCCTTGACGCTCCAAAACTAGCCAAATAACGGGCAAACCAATGAAAATACACCATAATATTCATAACAATTCAATTTATATAAAATTCCAACTCCGCTCGAAAAGTTGACAAAATCGCCCTCGAGCCCACATGCCCGGATTCCAAAATTTTTCGAAGATTAAGTTTACCCATAACATCTCGAACTCAAATATGTAATTTACTCTTAATTTCATGCCCAAAATCGTGGTCAAAATTCGAAAATACCTATCCTAGGTCTTTCCACCGAAACCCCAAGTTTCTACTAATTTTTCTTGCTCAAATCCGTAATAATATCATGTATTTAACTCACAAGGGGTGGGATTAACTTACCTCATGTTTGATGATGAAATCCCTCTCTTGAAGCACTCCAAAAATCGCCCAAACAAGAGAAAAATGGAAGAAAGTAGCAAAGACCCCCGATTTAAAGAACCTTATTGCCTCTAGCATTTCCGCACCTGCGGTCACACGACCGCTTCTGCGGTTCCGCAGGTGCGGCCCCTCTACCGCTCCTGCGATTTCTCACCAGGCTCCCCTTTCCTCTTCTGCGCCTCAACTACCGTAGGTGCGGTCTCGCTTCTGCGGCTACATGACCGCTTCGGCGGTCTATTCCCTTCTGGCCAAACACCGTATCTGCGTCCCTCCTAGCTGCTTCTACGGCTCCGCACCTGCAGCCCAAGTCTCGCAGGTGCGGTTACACCAGAAGGCAGCAGCTTCAGCTCTTCCTCCAAATTCCAATTCGATCCGTTAACCACCCGGAATCACCCGAGGCCCCCGGAACCCCGTCCAATCACACCAACCAGTCCTATAACATAACGTGGACCTGCTCAAGGCCTCAAATCACATCAAACAACGCTAAAACCATGAATCACACTCCATTTCAAACTTGATGAACTTTAGAACTTCGAACTTCTTCATTTGATGCCGAAACCAACCAAATCACGTCCGATTGATCTCAAATTTTGCACACAAGTCATATTCGACATTAAGGAACTACTCCAACTTCCGGAATCAAAATCCGACCCCGATACTAAAAAGTCCACTTCCGGTCAAATTCCTCAAAAATCTTCAAATTTCTATCTTTAGCCAAATGACTCCAAAATGACCCACGGACCTCTGAATTCACTTCTGATCGCGCTCCCAACACCAGAATCACCATACGGAGCTATTCCCAGACTCGGGATCGCAAACAGACATTGATAACACTGAAATGCATTTCAACCCAAACTTATGAAATTCTTCCAAAAATGCTAACTTCCATAATAGGTGCTGAAATGTTCTCGGGTCTTCCAAAACCCACCGGACATACGCCCAAGTCCAAAATCATCATACGAACCTGCTGAAACCTTCGAATCTCGATTCCGAGGTCGTTTACTCAAAAATCCAATATTAGCCAATTCTTTCAACTTAAAGCTTCCGAAATGAGAATTCTTTTTCCAATTCAACTCTGAACTTCCCGAAATTCAATTCCGATCATGCGTACAAGTCATAATACCTGAAGTGAAGCTGCTCATGGCCTCAAACTGCTGAACGACGTGCTAGAGCTCAAAACGACCGGTCGGGTCGTTACATTATCTTTCAGGATAGAACGATTTATGTAACGACCCGACCGGTCGTTTTGAGTACTAGCGCTCCGTTCAGCAGTCGGAGGCCATGAACAGCTTCATTTCAGGTATTACGTGGTCGGAATTTAATTTCGGGAAGTCCGGAGTTGATTTGGGAAGAGAATTCTTATTTCGGAAGCTTAAAGTTGGGAGAATGAACTAAGATTGGAATTTTGAGTAAACGACCTCGGAATCAGGATCTCAAGGTTCCAGCAGGTTTGTATGATGATTTCGGACTTGGGCGTATGCCCGGTTCGGGCTTTGGATAACCCGGGAGCGTTTTGGCGCCTATTGTGGAAGTTTGCATTTTAGAAGGAATTTCATAAGTTTGGTTTGAAGTGCATTTCAGAGTTATCGATGTCCGTTTGGAATTCCCAGACTGGGGGTAGTTCCGTATGGTGATTCTGGAGTGGGGAGCGCGATCGGAAGTGAATTCGGAGGTCCGTAGGTCATTTTGAAGCCATTTGGCTAAAGATAGAAATTTGAAGGTTTTTGGGAAGTTTGACCGGAGGTTGACTTTTTGATATCGGGGTCGGAATCCAATTCCGGAAGCTGGAGTAGGTCCGTAATGTCAATATGACTTGTGATTAAAATTTGAGGTCAATCGGACGTGATTTGATAGATTTAAACATCGGAAATAGAAGTTGGAAAGTTCAAAGTTCATAAAGATTGAATTGGGGTGTAATCCGTGATTTTCGTGTTGTTTGATGTGACTTGAGGCCTCGAGCAAGTTCGTAATGTGTTTTGGGACTGGTTGGTGTGATTGGTTGGGGTCCCGGGGGGCCTCGGGTGGATTCCGGGGGTTAACGGATCGAAATTGGAATTTGGAAGAGAGCTGAAGGCATCTGGTTGCTGGTGTTTTCGCTTCTGCGGTTGGTTGACCGCAGAAGCGGCATCGCAGAAGCGAACGGGGAGCCGCAGAAGCGGTTTTTGGTCCAAGGCTTGAGGACCGCAGATGCGGTCAAAGTTCCGCAGAAGCGGGACCGCATCTGCGGAAGGAGCATCGCAGAAGCGAGAAAGGGCGGCTTGGGAAGTAGCCGCAGAAGCGGCCTTTTGACCGCATAAGCGGAACCGCTGATGCGGTATGGCTTCCGCAGAAGCGGAAATGACCGGAGGCAGAAGCTTGTTTTAAATCGTGGGATTGAGTTCATTTCTCCCATTTCTTCATGGCTTGGGCGATTTTTGGGAGCTTCAAGAGGAGATTTTTGTCGTAAATATTAAGGTAAGTTATCTCTATCACTTTTGAGTTGAATACATCAATTATGCATGGATTTAAGCATGAGAATTAGTGTAAAATTGAGGGTTTTGGTGGAAAACCTAGAAAATTATAATCATGGATTTTGATCATGATTTTGAGTATGGAATTAAGAGAAAATCATATATTTGAGTTCCTAAGGTCATGGGTAACCTTTATCTTCGAGAAATTTTGGATTCCGGGCACGTGGGCCCGAGGGCATTTTGGTCATTTTACTAAGCGGAGTTGGGAATTTGTATAATTTGAATTGTTAACAAGTATTTGAGCATATTCTCATTAGTTTGTCGTTAATTGGCTAGTTTTGGTGCATTGTGCGTTGGTTCAAGCCTTCGGAAGAATGTAGAATGCCGGCTATGAGTCTTCGGAGCGAGGTGAGTCTCCTTTCTAATCTTGTGAGGGGGAATTTACCCCATAGGTGAGTTAAATTGGTTATGTGCTCCTAATTGTGGGGGCTACGTACGCACGAGGTGATAAGAGTCCATGCGTAGCTACTATTATGCTATTGTCCGGGTAGTCTAGGACCCGAAAGCATGTCATACTTGGATTAATTGTGAACCCATTGATAGTTTGAATTGTTTAAATCACCTTGAATTGGTAAAGGAATTTAGAAAGGGATTCAATATTAATTTTCCTGAAATGCTAAAAAGAGAAATCTGTCTATTTGGATAATTATCCTCGATAAATTCTTAATTTCCTACTTGAGCATGTGTTTTATGTGTACCTGTGTCGCACGGATGATTTGCGAGCAGGATATGTGTTTATTTATGGAACGGGCCGAACGCCACGGCAGATTTAAATAGATGCATCTATTGGTTCGGGCCGCTCGACCCTCGGCAGTGCACAGTTTACATTCCTGTTGGAGCGGGCCGTCGCCTCGGTGTGATTTGCGCATGTTATTTGTCGTTTGAGAGCCTTATATGTGGAAGTGGCCCTTCGTGGCTTGAAATAGATTGATAAGATAATAAAGAATAAACCTTGAAGCCCTTGATTATTGTTGAAGGTGTTTTACTTGTTTTCCTGGCTTCTTGAATCAGAACTACTATAAGACTCCATGATTATCCTCGCATTATTGAATATTGATAATTGACCTCTAGTGAGTGTCGAAGTAGGCCATCTCGTCTCTACCCCTTCGGGATTAGGCGGGATACTCACTGAGTACACGTTGATTACGTACTCATACTACACTTCTGTGCATTTTTGTTGCACATGTATATATATACTTCTAGCAGCCTACTGGGCATAGCAACACGGACGATTCGGGGACTAGGTGAGTTTGCAGTATGCAAGGCGACCTGCAGCTAGTGTAGTTCCTTTCCAATACTTTATTTATTCTTTCCCTGTCCACTGTATTTCGGACAGATGTTGCATTTATTTTCCTTATCAGTAGTCGCTCATGCACTTGTGACACCGGGTTCTGGGATGGTTTTTCTTTGAAAGATGTGTATTAATAGTTAATTTCTTCATTTGAATTGAAACAGAGATTGTTTTATATATGAAAAATGGAAGTAAAACTCCTAGATTTTCAAAGTTATTAAAAGAGAATTTAATTGGCGATTTAGTAGGCTTGCCTGACAATGGTGTCCGGCGCCATCACGACCCGTAGTGGATTTGGGTCGTGACAATTTAACTCCCTATAGTATTGGTACCAAAAATGTTGGTGAACAGCGAATCACTTATTGGCTGTATCACACTGAAATTTACTTGTGCAGAAAGATTCTGGGATCAAGTCATATTTATAGTCATTTTCTGGCACTTATTTCTGAAAAGTTGAAATATCCATGGCTGTTGGAAAGGAATATCTAAATTAAATTATTTTGGGTTGTTTCAGGTTGACTTTTCGTTAACAACGACGACGACTGCGCAAGACTTACCTTCTTTCTAACATATTTAACACCAAGGGAAGTGCTTTCTCAATATAAGCACATTCGCTTTTCTTTCCACAATCAATGAGGGATAATTTCTCTTTCCAAAGTACAAAGAAGCTCACTTTACCTTCTCATTTCTCCCCTCCATTTCCCATTCACCAAACTTTAATCCCAACACTAAGTGAGCATAGAATGGAGCATGGGGTCTCTTAATACAAGAATTGATAACCCAATAACTACAGATTATTTTTTAATTCATATGAATTTGGTAGTCGAAATCCCATCTGTCCTCGACAGTCGACACTCCTTTCTTTCAGGCTACTGGCCATGATCTGGGTGGATAGTACAAAAATCAAGCCATAAAAGTTGCACATTTACTTATTTAGTGCAGTAATTGCATTTTAAAAATAATACTATATAGTTTTGTGGAGTTGGATGTTTTGTTCACAAGCTAACCTATAAAAAGGGAGAAGGCCAGAGGGGGCACCCCTCACTTTTTAAAATTTGCGTTTTCTTTTTTCCTTCTGTTTTTTAACCATTTGGTATCTGTATTTTCTAATTCTACTAATCCGGATATTCATCGAGAGAGCCTACTAACAAGGTAAAACATTCTTTATCCAGAGGTTTTCTATCTTAGGACTCCGAACGCGAGATCTCTGATTAAGAGCTACAATTTAACCAATCTCCCACACGACTCAGTGATTTTTTTATATACTTCTACTTAACATTATTTTGCCTTAATAAACAAGACTGCGGTTTAAATTAACTTTTGTAAACCTCTGATCCCCTATGCAATAACCTCATGGTACATGAAATCTATGGTGCAAAACGGAAAAAAATGTATCTTAAATGGAAATAACAGAAGGAGAAAGGAAAAAAACAGAGTGAAAAGATGAACTCCTTTAGATACAGTTGAGCCGACGTCTACATTTTACAATTTCTCCAAAATACCTCAAATTTGTTTTACTACCTTAAATACACTTCATTTTAAAAAAAATATCAGAGACGTTATTTGTACACGCAAAATACACAACTTCTAAATTTTGTCTAGGGGCAGTAATTAGGTGTGTAATATTGTTCAAAGTATGATGGACAAATCAAACGACATATAGCAACATCCACATTTTCCAAATTAACTAACTATATAATAAATGAAGGTCCCTTTGGACGACGAAGGGTAACTTCGTAATTTCAAAAATATAAACCCACGTTTAAAGTTTCAATACGTGTAGTTTTTAGTGACACCTGTTTTGCACCTTTCTTCTTCCTTCATATTCTGTAACGATCCGACATGTCGTTTTGAGCTCTAGTGCGTCGTTCGGCGGTTTGAGGCCAGGAGCAGTTTCATTTCAGGTATTATGACTCGTACGCGTGGTCGGAATTGAATTTCGGGAAGTTCGGAGTCGATTTGGAAAAAGAATTCTCATTTCGGAAACCTTAAGTTGGAAGAATTGAGTAAGATTAGATTTTTGAATAAACAACCTCGGAATCGGGGTTTAAAGGTTCCAGCAGGTTCGTATGATGATTTCGGACTTGGATGTATGTTCGGATCGGGTTTTGGATGACCCGGGAGTGTTTCGGCGCCTATTGTGGAAGTTAGCATTTTAGAAGAATTTCATAAATTTGGGTTGAAGTGCATTTTAATGCTATCGATGTCCGTTGGGGATTCCGAGTCTGGGAATAGCTCCGTATGATGATTCTGGTTTTGAGAGCGTGATCAGAAGTGGATTTGGAGGTCCGTAGGTCATTCTGGAGTGATTTGGCGAAAGTTAGAAATTTGAAGGTTTTTGAGAAGTTTGACCGATAGCTGACTTTTTGATATCGGGGTCGGAATCCGATTCTGAAAATTGGAACAGATACAGTATGTCATTTATGGCTTGTGTGCAAAAATTGAAGTCATTCCGGATTGATTTGATATATTTTGGCTTAAAATATAGAAGTTGGAAGATTTGAAAACTCATAATTCGATTCAATGCACGATTCGTAGTTTTGATGTTGTTTGATGTAATTTAAGTCCTTGAGAAGGTCCGTATTATGTTACGAGACTTATTGGTATATTTGGATAAGGTCCCGAGTGGCTCGGATGAGTTTCAGATCATTTGGCACATTGTTGAAGTTGCTGAAATTTCTCCAGAAATTGTTTTGGCAGCAACTGCTACAATCGCGGAGCTGAATATGGAAGCTTATATCTCAAAATCTATAAGGAATCCGAAAATTTGTAAAATATAAAGTTGTAGCCCTTGCATTCTAATTTCCAGAAAGATAAACCATTCATCATTTGGATATTAATACAGAATGTTATGGTAGATTGAGTGAAGGCTGGTAAAGCTATTTTGCAGTTTCTCCAGAAATTTCTGATGCGAGGATCCTATTTTGGGAGCTTATATCCCGAAATATATAAGGAATATGAAAATTTACAAACATGAACGTTGTAACCCTTTGATTCTAGTTCCCAGAATGTTAAACCATTCATCATTTAGATATTTGTACAGAAAGTTATGATCGATTGAATAAGGGATGGTAAAGTTGTTTCTAGTGCACTTTTAGTGATGACTTTTAGTGACGAAAATGGACTTTTAGTGACGGATGGGCAGAAACTTAAGGACCAAAAATGCTCATTTCCTTCATTTCGTTTTGGATTTTTGGAGCACGGTTCTTGGGCGATTTTTGGGCAATTTTCACGAGAAAACATTGGGGTAAGTGTTCCTTATCCTATATTGATTATATTTCATGATTCCACACTCATTTACATCATGAATTCATGAATTTATGGAAGAAGAATCAGTTTTTTAGCAAATCTTCCAAAAACAAAAAATTAAGATTTGAAAGCCAATCCGATGTCGGAATTCGATAATTTTTATATGGTTGAACTCGTATTTGAATGGTTTGTCGGATTTTGTGAGTTTCGTCAGATTCCGAGACGTGGGCCCCACGGGCGATTTTTGAGTTAAATTTTGGATTTTAATCCGAAAAATTAGTAAATTCATATGTAATTAATTCCTACAATTTGAATTGAGTATTTCGGATTGCTAATGACTAGAATTGAGGCCTTTGGACACGAATTCGCGAGTAATGGTTTATTGGAATCTTGAATTTGGTTGCGAAGCGAGGTAAGTCTCCTTTCTAACCTTGTAAGAGGAAATTAACCCCAAAGGTGAAATAATTAAATATGTGCTCCTATTTGTGGGGGCTACGTACGCACGAGGTGACGAGAGTCCATGCGTAGCTACTATCATGCTTAAGTCCGGGTAGTTTAGGACCTAAAGGCATGCTTTACTTGCCGTACTTGTAACTTATTGACAAATTAAAAGGCTTAAATCATATCGAGCTTGGTAAATAGATTTCGAAGGGCTAAATATCACTTTCTTGAATGTTAAAAGAAAAGTTGTCTATTCCCCGAGTAATTGTCCCCTAATGAAGTCTTGATTGACTATTTGGATGTGTGTTTCTATGTGTACCTGCATTGCATGTATGATTCGCGAGTAGGGTATTTCTTTTATTTATACTTGATCACGTCGCATGTATGATTCGCAAGCAGGATAATAGATGCATCTATGGTTCGCGCCATTCGACCCTCTACAATGCACATTTTATTATTATGTTGGATCGGGCCGTACGACCTCGGCATGATTTGCGCATGCTTGTATTGCTTGCCTTGACATTTATAAATAATGATATCGCCTCTCTGGACTGAGATAAATTGATAAATAATGAAACACAAATTTTGAAAATCTCTTATTATTAAAAGAATTGCTTACCTGCTTCATGCCTATTGAGTTTGAAATCACTTTATAAAATTCATGCTTCTATACATCTCGGTATTTATTTATTGGACCACTAGTGATTGGCGAAGTCGACCTCTCGTCACTACTTCTTCGAGATTAGACGGGATACTTACTGGGTACGCGTTGTTTTCGTACTCAAACTACACTTGCTATGCATTTTTGTTGCACAACACATGTACGTCTAGTGGCCTCTTGGGCACAGCGGCATGGTTGACACAGAGACTGAGGTGAACTGCATCTCTCGAGACCCGCAACCAGCAGAGTCTCTTTCAGAGTATTGTAATTTTTTTCTGTCCAATTGTATTCCAGACAGTGATCGTATTGTACTTTATTTCCTAGAAATTGCTCATGCACTTGTGACACCGGGTTCTGGGATGACTATGGGATTTATTCAGTATTTAAATTTATTAAAGACACAATTATTTTCTCAGTTAAGTTCATTATTTATTGTTTAATGTAAGGAAAAGAAATAATTTCAAAAATACTAAAATGAGGAATTTATTTAACTTCTTGGTGTTGGCTTGCCTGACAAGTGGTGTCCGGCGCCATCATGACTTTTAATGGATTTTGGATCGTGACAACATGGTATCAGAGCGATAGGTTCACTTGGGTCTCACGAGTCATGAGCAAGTCTAGTAGAGTCTTACGGATCAGTACGGATACGTCTGTACTTATCTTCGAGAGGCTATAGGACTGTTAGGAGTACTTCCCTTCTTGATTCCTCATCGTACGATTTGATTCTTTTTAGGCTTATAATGCGACGTGAAGCGCTTGCTATCAATTGGGAACCGAGGAATCGTAATGGTACTACAGATTTGGTGCAGGATGTTTTTCCCTGTGTACTTGATGGGGCTATTATCGTCACCTCGCGAAAGGTCGTTCTGTCGTTTCAGCACAGTATCAGTATTACCTAAGGCTTTGAGATTTGGCGTTGATTGCTATGACAATTCGTACGTTGCTATCGCACAGTATTTGCGTAATGGTAGGATTCTTGCTTATGCAACGAGGTAATGAATGACTTGAAATGAGGTTATACTCTGTGCTTGATTTGGAGATTCAGTATTTTACTTCCGGCGGAGGAAAGGCAATCAGCCTACGAGTGTTCATGTTAGGTTGATGGAGTAACAAAACTTGGTGTTTTCAAGTGTGGTGGAATTTTCATCTGCGGCATGGTGTCATCGTCCTCGATTGAATATGTTAAGTTTGCCGGTGTTATGATCTTCTACAATTCTCCTTTGAGGCAGGATATTGTGAGATAGTATCGAAGAAGCAACTGTCAGAGATCACGGGGTGCGGTGGTTCAGGATTGAATGTGTATTTCTAATGCTGACAGCTTGAGAAAGATGGTCTTCGAAAAGGTTTAAAAGTTAGTAGCGGTCTATTGGTTCAAGTTCTACCGAGATAGATTTTGATCTAAGGCATCAGCTGAGCACCAAAGGATGAGGAAGGACATGTGGGAAGTGTGATGCGGTGGTTAAATTTCTATAAGGCAAGGTGTAAGAAGCGGGAGTCAAGTAGCTGGTTTGAGAAGAGGGGTTTGGCCAAAGTGGGAGAGTGGGAGAGTAGCATATGGGATCAGTGGCAGGATAACTACACACCCGGAGAAAAAGTCTAGAGTGATTTGGGATTCAGGATGGACAGTGACTGGGTCTACAGACTTAATTTGAAATATCGGCTATTATACGACGGGAGGTTTGATACAACAGAAAGGAGTTGCTCGATATGAAGAAGGATACAACATGACCTTGGGTTTGGAGGTACCATTGCGCATTTAGTTGATGTCCCTAAAAAGTGAACGGACTAGTACAATTGGTGGATGATCACGAGCTCATGATGGGTTACGGATGAGGTAGTGATTGTACCTCGTGCAGCAGCGTTGAAATATGTCGGCGTGTAATCTCCACAGGTGGGTTATCTCCTGTGAGCGATTCAGCGGTCGCGTGGTAAGCGAAGCTTCTGCAAAGAATCCTATTGGCTATATGGTAAAGAGGTTGGACATGTGAATGTGGTTAATGATTCAGAGTATTCATAAAGGGTTTTACAGAAAGATTTCAAGGAATTTGGTGGGTTGGTTGTGCAAGATCATGTCAATAATGACGAAAGAATCTTGGAGGGTTCCAGGGTTATGTAATAAGTGGCTCTAAGCTAAGTGAGAGAGTCCCACCATCTACGATTGAGTTGCATGGTTATCTACTCGTAAGGTTTCGGGTTATCGGCTTATAGGTAAGTTATTACAGCTAAGGAAAAAGAACATAATTGGTAATTTGAGCAACGGAATTGATAAATGTGTGCTATATTTGGCCTTATTGACTTATGTTCGAGCTTTGGGAAGATTCAGGATTTATGCTTCGTACAGAGGTGATTTACAAGGAAAGTGATTCAGTCGGGTGCTTCATTGAGAAGGGTGTTCATGTGCCAGCGGAGCCTTGGGGTTGATTATATTCGGGACCAAGCCAGAGTGGGTGACTCTCAACAATGGTCCTAGTTAATTCAAATGTTAAAATGTGGTACGTAGGAATTTCAAGCTTGCGAATTTGCAACGGATTATGGAAAGAGGATCGGAACGTTCTATGATATCTTCGGCTTGCAGTGTAGCATTTGGAGGAATGAGAGAAAAGGACTTCAAATTCGTAGAGGAATTATCGGAATGGGTGCATCAGTTGGGGAGGCGAGCATGCGCACAAGGAGGGTATGAGATGGTTGGTGGGATTTGAGACATCATGGTCTCGTGATACAAGGCCACTCAGGATGAGTGCGGATTGAGTTGTTATGTGTAGGCGAATCCCGGAAGGGTTATGGTGGTTTAAACCACTACTTGAGGATTTGCATGTTCTACCGTTATGAAAATTTACTCGTGTGTTGCTATGGTCCTCTCAGAATGAGTTAAGTAAAAAGTTTTTATGTGGTGAAGTGTTTACCCTATTAGTGGTTCAGGAGTTATGATGAAATTCTGGCACTATTGCATATTGGCATGTTAGATGCAGTGAGCGGTATGAAATTTGGAAGTAAGGATCAAGGTTGCGGTTCGGTGTTGACAAGGATGTCACGAGATCGGATGAGCAGGAAAGGGATTTGGATGTTTAGAGTAAGCTGGTATTGTCTTCAGCGTCACCTGAGATCGGTGTTTGTGTAGGAGGCTTTGCATCCTGGTTACGGATTCTTGATTTGCTTTACAACGTTTGTGTGGCCGGTGGTATGGAAGTGCAGACTTGTTACCTGGTGCATGAGATCGTGGAAGCGTATCTCACGAAAAGATTGTATAAGTGTGACATGCAGTCACTTGATTGATTAAAAATTTAAACCAAGTATGAAGATGGTGGTAATATCACTAATTTGAGAATTTATGCCTGGAGGGCACTCGATTTATTGGGCTATGGACGGTGGAGGTTTGCTCTGGTTATGATGGTTGTTCTTGTGTGTTATGAGAAAAAAGAGGTTATTATGGACTCATGAAAGGTTATTAGCCTAGTACGGTGCAATCAGAATCGGCTTGAGGTCTGTGAATGGATTTAAATATGATATGGGCTCTATATTAGGCCAAATGTGTTCATTTTAGCATAGCGCTCCTCATGGAGGAGTATTCGGACGTTGGATGTTGTTTCGTCATCGGCTATTTCATGTAATAATATATTGTGCCGTGTGAGTTGTGAGCGACTTGATAAATTCGTACGTGTAGAGGTTCCGCGTAGCGATGGTGTATGTAAGCAGGATGGCTCTTGAGATTCAGATCATATATCGCACCTCAATAGTGCTTGAGTTTTATAGCGTATGGCGCTATCTGTCTCCCCATGGATGGTATTATGCACTTAGCGTGCTTGTGACCGATTCGGTATTTTGTAGTAGTGAGCAATTTAGCTCGGTGTGTACCTCCTTATGTGGATTTTATGTGTGGATCGGGTGGCACGCCGCCACGGGTATGTTATTTGGATTGGGTTGCATGCCACAACAGTATGATGTTGAGTACAGTTCCCTATATCTATTTCTGTGTGTTTTCTTTCCCATTTTCTAAGGAAAGTTCATATTGGTTGCGTGGATTGAATAGTCCCTTTCAGAGTTCGTTTTTCTTATGTATTGCGTTCGAGTTTGTAGCTTATTGGCACATTGTGGCATCATATGAGACTTTTGGTCATGTCTGCGGTGACTGTTACCTGAGCAGCTCGTACTAGGTTAGACGAGGTTATTAGATCTAGGATCAGTGCGATCAGATTATATGAAGTACATTAAAGAGAAATTACCATTATTTGGTTCAGAATGAGGTAATGGTTCTTGTCAGGAGTATAGATTCAATGATTTGTTGACTCGACAGTTGAATATGAGTTTCTACGCATCTCTTCCGTCATGGCGGTATTGCAAAAGTTGGTACAAGACACATATATATCAGGAGGTGCATTCGGAGCATCAAATTCGGGGAATTTTGGATATTGTTATCAGAGGATGTTATTATGGTCATGTGAGTTATGCAGTGTATAGTGTGAATTCAGCGAAGGTATGCAATCATGTATCGGTGCATTGTGTGGTGATTAATATGGTGTCCGTATGTTGGAAGCAGGCCGGGCAGAGAATTTCGGATATTGGAATTGGGCTCTAAGCTTATTTGCTGGGATAAAGGAGAATATCTTGAAATTTGATCGAGCTAATGTGCTCAACTGAGTTGTGGTAGCACGGGTAGGTGCACGAGGTGTTAACAGTAATTTTGGACAACTCCAACGTAGTTCTTAGCACGTTCGAGGACGAACGTATGTTTAAGTGGGAGATTCTATAACGACCCGACAGGTCGTTTTGAGCTCTAGCGCGGCGTTCGACGGTTTGAGGCCATGAGCAACTTCATTTCAGGTATTATGACTCGTACGTATGGTCGGAATTGAATTCCGGGAAGCACGGAGTCAATTTGGAAAAAGAATTCTTATTTCGGAAACTTTAAGTTGGAAGAATTGACTAAGATTGGATTTTTGAGTAAATGTAGACATCTGATTTTTGACCCTCCCCAAGATTTTACATATTTTAGCATTTATATATTTAGTTTAGGCCTAATATCGCTATTTTACCTAGTTTTAACTATTTTACTTTATTTTGTCACAAAAATAAAAATTACAAAAATATTTTCTTTTATTTAGGTTATTGATATTTTATCTTGTTACTTCTAGTTCATCTACCCTACATAAAATTCAAAAATACTAAAAAAATAGTTTAACTTCGTTTTCAAGGATTTTAGGGTTTTATTTAATTTTACGATAATTGTATTATTATTTTAGTATGATATTTTGAAAAATACCAAAAATAGTTTCATACTTTATATATAATTTAGATTAATTGACTAATTTTTGCATTAGATAGTATATTTAGCTTATATTAAAGGGTACTTAGCTAAGGTTTGGATATTGTCTTTAGTCCAATTTTAAGGCCCAATTATAAACCCAAAGCCCATAACCCCAATAACCCAACAGACCTAGGGTCATCTTCTTCTTGAGACTTAGAAAAAAAAACCCTAAGGATCCCTTTTTAAAAAAAGAGACACGGTTACAACAAAAAGGGTCTTCTTCTTCAACATTGAACATACAAGCAAAACCCTAGAAACAAAAAACATAAAACACATCCATGGCAGCCTATTTCTTCTACTTCAAAGACACAAGCTGAATGCCGACGACCCCTTAATCTCCTCGACCCCAATACAGTCGCCCGCCACCGTCTCCATCTCCTCACTGTCGACACCACGAAGCCTGAGATACACACACAAAGCAGCCGATCCCCACGTCCCTGAAAACCCGTCGCTCCATCTCCAGCCATTTCCAGTCCACGCCGGCGACCACCTCCATACACCAACGACACCCCAAGCCCAGACTTCCAACGACCACCGGACCTCCAAGCCACCAGTCGTTCCCTCCATAGCCAGCAGTCGCCGGATCCCTTCAACTTCTCCTTTTACCAAATCTGACCACACACACACAGTCGAAAAATAGAACAAGAGTGAGGTTTTGGTCCGTCAAACTCGAAGTTGATCTAGTCAGTGTGGTTTCGCTCGAGTGAATTGCCTGGTCTCGTTTAGAAGTCGAACATTCCGGCCTAAATAAGAGTCGAGTCGTGGCAGCCTGCATATAGAAATTGAGTTCAGATTTGTTATGGATTTCATGTAAATTTCAAAGTTTCATTTCTTCTGATTTTAATAGAAATTGACTCAAGTCCGGTCATGGAGTTTGTTTGAGTTTTATTACTGCTTTGTTGGTTCGGTGTGACTAGTCAAGGTAGCAGTTGGCCGAGGTTTGGAATTGCGGTTCGCGGTTTCAAATCGAGTCCGACTACCATTTCGAGTTTGGTCGTAGCAGCTCGGTTCATTTGCTCATGTAATTGCTGAGATTTCTTATCGATATAAACTCCAAATTGTAGGTCCATCTCGTCCCCTCCTATGTGTTATGCGTGTTGTTAATTTGCATGCGTGTTGTTAATTTTCATGCATTATGATTGACTTACATGATAACGGTTTAATATTTCTGGTTGGACACTGAAATTGCTTGAATGCATATGGATTAACATGAATTGTGGGGACAGGGAAAAGTCGAGCTTATTAGTATTTAATTCATGCCGTTCTTCATAATTGGAAAATAAACGAAGAAGCATGTGCTGAATTGTTCTTTTTAGTTTTACTTTATTTTATCACTTAATCGCTAGGAGCATGCTTAGGCCGACCACACTTGGGTAGGCAAGCTTTAGGATTTTGTTAATTTCTAGGTGAGAGGTTGTCCCTTAGTTTTATTTTTCCGGGGAATGCCCCGTGAAGTTTGTAAATATTATTATCCGGGGTATGCCCCGAAGAACTACGTAAATATTTTGGAGGCCTTGACGAGCATTGTGGAGAAGTCGTAGTGTAGGTTAGCTTAGGACTTTTCTTTTCTTTTCCTTTTCATTTTCTCTTATTAGGTAGGGACGACCTCAAACCTCTTGTGTGTTTACTTATTTTGCTTTTCTGTGTTGTTTTTACCTCAATTGAATATTTTAAAGCCAACTTGATCGAGTGCGCAACCGTTGGGGAGTGCGTAATACCTTCTCCCCGAGTCAAATGAACTCTCTTACCCTAATCTCTGGTGCAGACTTAGTTTTAGAGTTCAAAGTGTTTTGAAAGGGAAAAATTATTTTAGAAAAACGGTGACCTGACACACCAAAATCAAATGTCAGGTGGCGACTCTGAGTTAATCCTTTTGAACACAAATTTTTGTCACTTTTCTAATTGAAAACACTTTTCAAGCTTTTACTAAATCTTTTTATTAATTTAAGAGGGTTAGTATAGTTTGTTTTAAAAAAAAGGTATGACATCTCTGGCGATTCTGCTGGGGAGTTGCGGGTTCGAGCTAGTACTTGATCTTGTTGGCTTTTAGAATATTTGGTTGAGGTTTTTATGCTTTTTCATACTTGATTTTTATTATGTTTTTATATTTTTGTTATTATTTGCTAGTTGTTTATGTGTTTACAGTTTTTGCTTTATGTGTTTACTGTTTTATAACTGTCATCATTTGCATAGTCCCGGGTCTTCTTTCTGCAACAAGTCTTTCGGAGTACGTTTGAGCGTACAAGGCCTTTTTTGTGAGTCACCCGTGTCTTTAGGGGGGTGGCGTGGGAGCGTGGAGTGGGCGGACAGCTAGAGCAACCGCCATCGACCACGTGCCGCCCCGAATTTCCTTGTTAGTGAACCGCAAACTTAGGTCAGCCTTTAGGTCAGTTTTATTTGCATCATGTCATTTAGACCTAGCAGGGCTCGGTCCCAAGTACCGTGTCCCTTTGTAGGAAGCCTATCCAAATTTTGTCAAAAATGGGTTCGTGGCCCAAAAAGACATTCAATCATCCCTATGTGATACATGCTGCATCTTTGAGGGTAAAAAAGTCATTTGGCGGACCGATGTTTGGGAAAGAAGGGTAAAAAATGAAGCAAGTAGGGCCTAGTTATATTTTTCTTTCATAACTTTTTCAAGAAAAAGACAAAAAAATGAAAATGAAAATTCAAAAAGATTTTCCACTTTCCCATCATTTTCCAAAAAATCCAAAAAAAATTGAAAAAAGAAAAATTCAAAAAGATTTTGCACTTTCCCATCATTTTCCAAAAAAAATCAAAAAAAGAAAGAAAGAAAAAGAAAATCCAAAAAGATTTTACATTTTCCATCATTTTCTGAAAATTTTAAAAAAAGAGAGAAAAGAAAATCCAAAAAGATTTTACATTTTCCATCATTTTCCAAAAATTAAAAAAAAGGAGAAAAAGAAAATCCAAAAATAATTTACATTTTCCATCATTTTTCAAAAATTCAAAAAAAGGTGAAAAAGAAAATCCAAAAAGATTTTACATTTTCCATCATTTTTCAAAAGACAAAAAAAATATAGTTTTTCCAAATTAGTTGCATTTCATTTCTAAAGCTTTCTTCCATGTCCGATCTTCCGGAACTACGCGAAACTTATTCTCGTCTTTCGAGACGAGATACGTAGGCAACCCACATAGGGTCCGGTCTTCCTAGTAAGTCTTAGGTTCTTGGCTTCGCGGGGTCTTAGCCAAATCTTGCATGTTTAGCCACATTTGGCCACATAGGCCTTTTTTGCAAAATAGGGATATTTTCGCAAAGTGGCTTGTTAACCCATGTCTTAGAGTCCTAAGCCCACAGTAAGGTGTCTTCTCAGTTTTAAGGTCCATTCCTGTTGAATTTGCATGTCTAGCCACTTTTGGTCACATCGACCATTCTTGCAAAATAGGGTTATTTTTGCAAAAGTAGTTCAATTATCCATGTCTTAGAATTTTGAGTCCACAGCTAGGTGTCATATTACTTTAAGGTCCGTCCTTTTTTTTTTAGTCTGCATCTTTAGCCGCTCTTGGCCACGTGACTTAATTTTCAAAAATAGCCCAATCATGTCTTGCATGTGTCCAATAGGAAGTGTTGTGGTGTCGCAAAGTGTCTTGAGTCATTGATCTATTTGGTATTATTTTTCTCATTCAGGCGTGGATTCATTTACCAGGATTCGAGCATGACAGATACCCAGGACCACTGCATTCAGGAGCTGCTTAAGGAACCTTTTTGTATTATGAGTCTGTTTTATGTTTGTCTTTCCCTTTGTAGTCATGTCTAGTAGTTTTGTGTCTTTTATCATTGCACTTTCCATTTGTATTTGAAAAACCAAAAAAATTAGAAATGAAAAAATTCAAAAAGATTTTTATTTTTAGTTTATTTTGTCCATTATTTTTTTCCAGAACTACGCTTGATCCGATTCATGAGGGACATGATACGTAAGCAAACTACATAGGGTTCGATCAAATCATTTTTAAAAGTTTAAAAAAAAATAAAAAAAAAGGAAAAGAAAAAGAAAAAAAGAGCGATGAAATTGTGAATGTGAGAAATGAGAGGAAAGAAAAGAGTGACAACTAAAAGAAAAAGAGAGGAAGGAAAATAAGCAAGCCAAGCAGTGTTAGAAGGAAATAGGTCAAGAAGAGTGAAATTGGGATGATGCCATATGACCTTCGTACCCTCGAAGCCATTCTAGAACCGTTAATTGTTGCTAGGGGCATTGCACGCAATGTGATATTTCTATCTGATAAATGTCCTAACGCTAACATGTTGGCTTTGTTTTGCTCCTCGTTGTTACTTTCATTATAACAGAGGGCGGTTAGTTTGTGGCACTTTGGTGATTTGTCCATACAACACAAGGTCAAAAGAGCAAGGTACACATGGCTAGCAAAGACTTAGACACAGGAGTTGTTGACCCACCAAGGGAGTTTGGCGGGTCGGAGTCTGAATTGAAAGATGAGGTCCAAAGGTTGAAACAGCAGATGGCAGAAATGTATCAGTCTTGGATTAAGGGGAATCTTCCACCTTCATTCCCCACTAACTACACTGAAAATCTTACAACTATCCCACCACTATCACAAGCTCAGGTTCCCACTATCGTCGACCTTTCCCCTCAACATGCACTAGGCTTTACCCCTTACCACAATTACCCTGGCACTTCCTCCCAAATGTTCCATGCTCCACCAGCCAAAACAACCTCATACCCTACTCCGACATTTGCTCCTATTTTTGTAGATCCTCCACCAGCTACTCTTCCTCGATCCTCTAGCGAGGCTATGTTCAAAGTCCCTGATGCCCAAGGACAGAGACCCAAGGAAAATTTTAGGGAGTTTTTATTCAGATAGAACGAACAAGTTGCTCGTGTCAGTTCTCTGATTGATAGAAAAGATGTTGCTGAGCCCCGCCAACGACATGATCCAGTGGGCATTCCTGCTAAACGCTTTCAGCCTCAATACCGACCCCATGAATATCCTCGTACTCCAGATAATCCTCACCAATGCTACTTTCCTCCACAAAATCCCCGAAGTCATACCTCACCTCCCCATTACTCTATCCACAATGCTTCGCCATATGCTCCACACTCACAAAACCCGCAACGGCTTGCACCGCCCTACAAATATCTTACCCACCTCTTCAAGCATATCAAACCCCTACCCGAAAGAGGTTCCAACCAAGGCCGGAGTACAAAATATGAGAAGGCAGCAACAAAGAGAAAAATCTTTCATTCCAATCAGAGAATCCTACGCAAGCTTGTTTGAAAAGTTAAAACAGTCTGGCCTGATTGAGCCGCTCATCGGCTATACTCCAGACCCATATGCAAAAGGTTTTGATCCTAATGTACGGTGCATGTACCACTCTAATGTCCAAGGGCATAGCATTGAAGATTGTCGTGCCTTGAAAAGGGAGATAGAAAGAATGATTCAAGAAAGGATAATTGTGGTCCAGGACAGTGACACCCAGAACATTGCACAAAATCCTTTACCTGCACATGATGATGCACACTTTGTGCGGGAGATGCGTGGTGACAAGGAGTATGAGAATCCTCTTGGGAACTTGCTGACTGTAGTGAATGATATCGAAATTGGTGAAGGTCCCAGTAATTTTGATGCGCAACCCAGTGGCTAAGACGTCGAGCTTGGTAATTGGAAAGACACTCCTTTCTTGGCTAGCCCGGAAGGAGTTTTGGTGGTTTATTTTGATGTCATTTCTGTTGTCCGGGTTATTTCGGGGTTGTAATCCGGACATTGTCTTGTGGCTCAAACCTTTCTTCTTCTTATTTTTCCTAGTTCATTTAGTTGTAGTAACTCGTCTAGCATTATTTAGGATTGTTCCAGGGTTGTAAGCCATGTCTATTTTGCTTGTTTTGTTCAAACCCTGTTCACTATCTGTCTAATGCAATCTCCTGTTTTCTGTTAGTTCTAGTCATTTTTGTTTAGGTCACTTTTCCTTTTATAGTTCTTTTCATCCTGATTCTAGTGACATGACATGCACACATAATTCTCAGTCTGGTCTTGAAAGTTAGTTTAATCATGAAGCAATGACACAGTTTTGAACATGATAAAAGAGGCATTTGAGGAAACAAGTAGAGATTCACGCATTCTGAGATGACTTGAAGCTTGAATTGAGTGAAACTGAGGCAATAAGTCTAGGAAATTAAGAGTTTGATAAGAGCATACAACAAGGAAATGCCTTTCAAGTAGTTTGAGGAAAATCAATCAGTGCTGAAATGCATTCTTCCACATCAAAATAAGGTTGAGTCAAGTCTGCTTCGAATTGGCAAGGGTCATTCATTAGGACAAAGGTATTGCCCATTGGCACGTTTTGTTTGTGTTAACGCCATCAATAGATACTGTGTGATTTGTTTGCCTATCTTCAATTGCATGTTTGTACTTGGCATTATTGAGTTTGGTATGACGAAGGCATTTTATTCTGCTACCCAAACACTTTTATCCTTTGCTACCCATTTTGAACCCTAATTTTTTTGTTTCATACCCCTCTTTTGGAATCAGAAATAGAGTTAGGAACTAGAAAAGGAAAAGAAAAGAGAAAAAAAAAGGAAAGAAAAAAAAAGGAAAAGAGAAAAAGAGAAAAAAAAAAGAGAAAAAGAGAAAAAAAGGGGAAAGAAAAAAAAGGAAAAGAGAAAAAGAAAAAAAAAGAAAAGAAGGAAAAAGAAAAGAAAAATTTCGTTTGAACTACGTTCGACCTGATTCTTGACACATCAAGATACGTAGGCAGCCTTACGGTTCAGTCGCACCAAATAAAATATTTCATAATCCCCGAAGTCAAGAGTGGGGCAGATTTTCTTAGAAATCTCATCAAAAAAGAAAAAAAAAGTTAAAAAAAATTCCCCAAACTCCAAGAAACTGGGGCAGAGGTTTTAATTTTGCCAAAACACCTGATTCCAAAAGTTATAATTTTGAACCCTTTCATCTTAAATTATTTTGAGCCTTCATGCCACCCTTTCTTTCTAACCCTGTCCAAAAGCCTACATTACGGTCCAAAGAAAGACCTTTCGACCAATCTTTGAGGATGTCAAATCAAGTGTGTGGCGAAAGTATGATCTTCCTGCATCATGGGTAATACCTTTTGTTCCCAGCACAAAGAGAAAATGATAAAATGAGAGAGTCTTATCGGTGAAAACCCTCATGGGCACCGTAAGGCGACGGTGAGTTGAGAAAAGAACAAAATGAGAGAGGCTTGATGGTGAAAACCCTCCAGGGCACTACAAGTCGACTGAGGATTGTGGATCAGATGGGACAATTGAAGCGCTGAAGCCCAGTTTCACAGCGAAGAAGTACAACAAGAGTGGAATATTAGACTTGCTTGAGAGATTAGGCAATTTAATCCAAAGGTGCATGTCATGGTCATTAGATTTGGTATCCACATCTGATAAGTTTCTACTTTGCAATTTTCTTGTTAGGTATCATCTCTTTCCCTTGTCCCTTATTTTGTTCCTCTTGTTTTGTTTGAGTCCCTTCTTGATTCTGTTTGGTTAGAACAAATGAGAAATGACTGCAAAATTTGCGACCAGCTTTCCAATTGCACAAAGCGGAGTCTGGCTAGCACATCAAAGTGGAATAAGTCAGGAAAGAACAATATGCGCACTGAGTTGGTAACAATAAACATGCTTTGGGATTCATGTGAAATGCAAAGATTCGGTAAATGTCAATCCATGAGCACGATGCAACAGATAAAGGTTATTGGGTTTGAACAGATCAGAGGTATTTTAGTGATAAGGGTGATAGAGAAAATGGTTAGTCAATAAACAAGCAAGGTCGTCCAAGTTGAAAGCAAAGTTATTTTGGCAAGTGTAGAAGCAGCCGCCCTCAAGGTCAAGGCCACAAACTAACCACCACATTTAAACTCACAAGTTTTCTTTGTTTGAAACAGGAACAAAGAAGTGCAAGCAAGTGGGTTCAAAAACAAGAAAAAAAAGAAAGAAAAAAGAAGAAGAGAAGAGCCAACAAAGGGAAGTTTCTCAAATCTTTTCCGTTACATGTCTTGCTAGTGTGCATAAAATAGTGCCACTGCTCTTCACATTTTTCCTCCTAGGATAAAAGTCCTAGTCTGATGGATTTTCTTCCTAATCAAATCTTAGTCTGATGAATTTTTCTCCTAATATAGAAGACCTAGTCTGATGAACTTTCTCCTAGGATCAAAATCTTAGTCTGATGAATCTTTCTCCTAAGATAGAAAACCTAGTCTGATGAATTTTCTCCTAGGATCAAAATCTTAGTCTGATGAATCTTTCTCCTAAGATAACAAAAAGACCTAGTCTGATGAATTTTCTCCTAGGATCAAAATCTTAGTCTGATGAATCTTTCTCCTAAGATAGAAGACCTGGTCTGATGAACTTTCTCCTAGGATCAAAATCTTAGTCTGATGAATTTTTCTCCTAAGATAGAAAACCTAGTCTCTTGAATTTTCTCCTAGGATCAAAATCTTAGTTTGATGAATCCTTCTCTTAAGATAACAAAAAGACCTAGTCTGATGAATTTTCTCCTAGAATCAAAATCTTAGTCTGATGAACCTTTCTCCAAAGATAAGGGACCTAGTCTGATGAATTTTCTCCCAGGATTAAAATCTTAGTATGATGAATCTTTCTCCTAAGATAACAAAAAAGAGACCTAGTCTGATGAATTTTCTCCTAGGATCAAAATCTTAGTCTGATGAATCTTTCTCCTAAGATAGAAAACCTAGTCTGATGAATTTTCTCCTAGGATCAAAATCTTCGTCTGATGAATCTTTCTCCTAAGATAACAAAAAGACCTAGTATGATGAATTTTCTCCTAGGATTGGAAATCTTAGTCTGATGAATCTTTCTCCTAAGATAGAAGACCTAGTCTGATGAATTTTCTCCTAGGATCAAAATCTTAGTCTGATGAATCTTTCTCCTAAGATAACAAAAAAGGGACCTAGTCTGATGAATTTTCTCCTAGGATCAAAATCTTAGTCTGATGAATCTTTCTCCTGAGATAGAAGACCTAGTCTGATGAATTTTCTCCTAGGATCAAAATCTTCGTCTGATGAATCTTTCTCCTAAGATAACAAAAAGACCTAGTATGATGAATTTTCTCCTAGGATTGGAAATCTTAGTCTGATGAATCTTTCTCCTAAGATAACAAAAGGGACCTAGTCTGATGAATCTTCTCCTAGGATCAAAATCTTAGTCTGATGAATTTTTCTCCTAAGATAGAAAACCTAGTCTGATGAATTTTCTCCTAGGATAGAAATCTTAGTCTGATGAATCTTTCTCCTAAGATAGAAGACCTAGTCTGATGAATTTTCACTAGGTATCT
>NW_017671485.1:230181-239692 GCF_001879085.1 Nicotiana attenuata
GATTGTAATTTCCTCTAGGACTAGAATCTTAGTCTGATGATTTTTCTCCTAAGATAGAAAACCTAGTCTGATGAATTTTCTCCTAGGATCAAAATCTTAGTCTGATGAATGTTTCTCCTAAGATAGAAAACCTAGTCTCTTGAATTTTCTCCTAGGATCGAAATCTTAGTTTGATGAATCTTTCTTCTAAGATAGAAGACCTAGTCTGATGAACTTGCTAGTAAAATATTCTTGGTTTTAATCACATGAGACGCACATCCTAGTCAAGTCTTTAGTTTTACTCTCATCATTGCATCAATAGCATAGGTGATTTACAGTTTTGCTAACAACTCACAAATCTTTCTAGTGCAAACTGGGGCAGAAAATTTTGTTTGTTTTGTTGTTTTGATTGCAGGCACCCACCTGGAGAGTAAGGGAATACATTTCAAGTTTCAAGTCAGTCACAGGAACCCACCTGGAGAACGAGGAAAGTCATTTCAGAATTCAATTCAAGTTAGAAGTAGCAGAAAAAGAAAAAAAAATAGAAAAAAAAGGTGAATCCAAAAACGCAGAAGCAGGCGAAAGATGTGAACTGCTCAAGACATGGTTGAAGTTATGAGCATTGCATGCCCGGTCTTGATCCAAAAAAGTCGATGAAGAATCAACTAGCACCTGCAGCTAGCAAGCATCAAGGTTCAAATCTAAAGTCTGCATGAAGAACCATTCAAGACTCAAGATCAAGCTTCAGAACACTTATGGATAGGAATCTTGTAACTCATAGTTGACAGGCTCAGTTAGTCTTTTTCATTTTTTGATTTTGATGTAATAATAGGACCGCGGACCGGAACCTCAACAGAACGGCACCTCGATCGGCTCTCCACCTCGGTATACTCCATCACGATTCCCACTTCTGAACTACACGTGGCCTAATTCCTTTATAGCCAAGGATATGTAGGCAGCTCAGATATCAAGGCTCGGTCACATTCCCTTTTTCTCTTAAGTTCAGTCTCTCCAAATAAGGGTCGGGTAAAAAAAACCTGTCTAGTCGTTCTTTGTCTGAAAATACTTCGTATTTCCAGTCAAAGAAGGGCAGCTGTAGACATGTGATTTTTGACCCTCCCCAAGATTTTACATATTTTAGCATTTATATATTTAGTTTAGGCCTAATATCGCTATTTTACCTAGTTTTAACTATTTTACTTTATTTTGTCACAAATAATAAAAATTACAAAAATATTTTCTTTTATTTAGGTTATTGATATTTTATCTTGTTACTTTTAGTTCATCTACCCTACATAAAATTCAAAAATACTAAAAAAATAGTTTAACTTCGTTTTCAAGGATTTTAGTGTTTTTGGTAGTATTATTATTTTAATTTTGCGATAATTGTATTATTATTTTAGTATGACATTTGAAAAATACCAAAAATAGTTTCATATTTTATATATAATTTAGATTAATTAACTAGACTAATTTTTGCATTAGGTAGTATATTTAGCTTATATTAAAGGGTACTTAGCTAAGGTTTGGATATTTTTTTTAGTCCAATTTTAAGGCCCAAATATAAAGCCAAAGCCCATAACCCCAATAACCCACAGACATAGGGTCTTCTTCTTCTTGAGACTTAGAAAAGAAAAACCCTAAGGATCCATTTTAAAAAAAGAGACACGGCTACAACAAAAAGGGTCTTCTTCTTCTTCAACATTCAACATACAAGCAAAACCCTAGAAAGAAAAAACATAAAACACATCCAAGGCAGCCTATTTCTTCTTCTTCAAAGACACAAGCTGAACGCCGGCGACCCCTTAATCTCCTCGACCCCAAAATAGTCGCCCACCACCGTCTTCATCTCTTCACTGTTGACACCACGAAGCCTGAGACACACACACAAAGCAGCCGATCCCCTCGTCCCTGAAAACCCGTCGCTCCATCTCCAGCCATTTCCAGTCCACGCCGGCGACCACCTCCATACACCAACGACACCCCAAGCCCAGCCTTCCAATGACCACCGAACCTCCAAGCCACCAGTCGTTCCCTCCATAGCCAGCAGCCGCCGGATCCCTTCAACTTCTCCTCTTACCAAATCTGACCACACACACACAGTCGAAAAACAGAACAAGAGTGAGGTTTTGGTTCGTCAAACTCGAAGTTGATCTAGTCAGTGTGGTTTCGCTCGAGTGAATTGCCTGGTCTCGTTTAGAAGTCGAACATTCCGGCCTAAATAAGAGTCGAGTCGAGGCAGCCTGCATATAGAAATTGAGTTCAGATTTGTTATGGATTTCATGTAAATTTCAAAATTTCATTTCTTCTGATTTTAATAGAAATTGACTCAAGTCCGGTAATGGAGTTTGTTTGAGTTTTATTACTGCTTCGTTGGTTCGGTGTGACTGGTCGAGGTAGCAGTTGGCCGAGGTTTGGAATTGCGGTTCGCGGTTTCAAATCGAGTCTGACTACCATTTCGAGTTTGGTCGTAGCAGCTCGGTTCATTTGCTCGTGTAATTGCTGAGATTTCTTATCGATGTAAACTCCAAATTGCAGGTCCATCTCGTCCCCTCCTATGTGTTATGCGTGTTGTTAATTTTCATGCGTTATGATTAACTTACATGATAACGGTTTAATATTTCTGGTTGGACACTGAAATTGCTTGAATGCATATGGATTAACATGAGTTGTGGGGACAGGGAAAAATCGAGCTTATTAGTATTTAATTCATGTCGTTCTTCATAATTAGAAATTAAACGAATAAGCATGTGCTGAATTGTTTTTTTTAGTTTTACTTTATTTTATCACTTAATTGCTAGGAGCATGCTTAGGCCGACCACACTTGGGTAGGCAAGCTTTAGGATTTTGTTAATTTCGAGGTGACAGGTTGTCCCTTAGTTAAATTTATCCGGGGAATGCCCCGTGAAGTTTGTAAATATTATTATCCGGGGTATGCCCCGAAGAACTATGTAAATATTTTGGAGGCCTTGACGAGCATGGTGGAGAAGTCGTAGTGTAGGTTAGCTTAGGACTTTTCTTTTCTTTTCCTTTTCATTTCTCTTATTAGGTGGGACGACCTCGAACCTCTTGTGTGTTTACTTATTTTGCTTTTCTGTGTTGTTTTTACCTCAATTGAATATTTTAAAGCCAACTTGATCGAGTGCGCAACCGTACTAGTTACGGGACTTGGGGAGTGCCTAACACTTTTTCCCCGAGTCAAATGAACCCCTTACCCTAATCTCTGGTGTAGACTTAGTTTTAGAGTTCAAACTATTTTGAAAGGGAAAAATTATTTTAGAAAAACGGTGACCTGACACACCGAAATCAAATGTCAGGTGGCGACTCTGAGTTAATCCTTTTGAACACAAAGTTTTGTCACTTTTCTAATTAAAAACCCATTTCGAGCTTTTACTAAATCTTTTTATTAATTTAAGAGGGTTAGTAGAGTTTGGTTAATAAAAGGGGCGTGACAGTAAACGACCTTGGAATCTGGATTTGAAGGTTCCAGCAGGTCCGTATGATGATTTCGGACATGGGCGTATGTTCGGATCAGGTTTTGGATGACCTGGAAGTGTTTCGGCGCCTATTGTGGAAGTTAGCATTTTAGAAGAATTTCATAAATTTGGGTTGAAGTGCATTTCAATGCTATCAATGTCTGGTGGAGATTCCGAGTCTGGGAATAGTTTCGTATGGTGATTCTGGTATTGGGAGCGCAATCAGAAGTGGATTTGGAGGTCCATAGGTCATTTTGGAGTCATTCGGCGGAAGTTAGAAATTTGTAGGTTTTTGAGAAGTTTGACCGAGAGATGACTTTTTGATATCAGGGTCGGAATCCGATTCTGAAAATTAGAACAGATCCATATATCATTTTGTACATAAAGTTATGATCGATTGAATGAAGGCTGATAAATTTGTTTTGCAATTTCCCTAGAATTTTTTGATGCGAGGAGCCTACTTTGGGAGCTTATATCTCGAAATATATAAGGAATATGAAAATTTGCAAAACATGAAAGTTGTAACCCTTTGATTCTAGTTTCTAGAATGTTAAACCATTCATCATTTAGATATTTGTACAGAGAGTTATGATCGATTGAATAAGGGCTGGTAAAGCTGTTTCTCGTGGACTTTTATTGACGACTTTTAGTGACGACTTTTAGTGACGGATGGGCAAAAACTTAAGAACCAAAAATGCTCATTTCCTTCATTTTGTTTTGGATTTTTGGAGCACGGTTCTTGGGCGATTTTTGGGCAATTTTCACGAGAAAACATTGGGGTAAGTGTTCCTTATCCTATATTGATTATATTTCATGATTCCATACTCATTTACATCATGAATCCATGAATTTATGGAAGAAAAATTAGATTTTTAGCAAATCTTCCAAAAACAAAAATGTAAGATTTGAAAGCCAATCCGAAGTCGGAATTCGATAATTTTTATATGGTTGAACTCGTATCGGAATGAGTTCTTGAATTTTGTAAGTTTCGTCGGATTCCGAGATATGGGCCCCATGGGCGATTTTTGAGTTAAATTTCGGATTTTAATCCGGAAAATTAGTAAATTCATATGAAATTAATTCCTATGATTTGTATTGAGCATTTCGAATTACTTATGACTAGAATTGAGGCTTTCGGACACGAATTCGCGAAGCAAAGGTTTATTGGAATCTTGAATTTGGTTTCGGAGAGAGGTAAGTCTCCTTTCTAACCTTGTAAGAGGAAATTAACCCCATAGGTGAAATAATTAAATATGTGCTCCTATTTGTGGGGGCTACGTACGCACGAGGTGATGAGAGTCCGTGCGTAACTAATATTATGCTTAAGTCCGGGTAGTCTAGGACCCAAAAGCATGCTTTACTTGCCGTACTTGGGCGCGTGGTCGGAATTGCATTTTGGGAAGTCCAGAGTTGAATTGGCAGGAGAATTCTCATTTCGGAAGCTTAAAGTTGAAAGAATGAACTAGGATTGGATTTTTGAGTAAACGACCTCGGAATCGGGATCTGAAGGTTCCAACAGGTTCGTATGATGATTTCGGACTTGGGCGTATGCCCGGTTCGGGTTTCGGATAACCCGGGAGCGTTTTGGCGCCTATTGTGGAAGTTAGCATTTTAGAAGAAATTTCATAAGTTTGGCTTGAAGTGCATTTCAGTGTTATCGATGTCCGTTTGGGATTCCAAGAGTGTGAATAGCTCTGTATGGTGATTTTGGAGTTGGGGGCGCAATCGGAAGTGAATTCGGAGGTCCGTAGGGCATTTTGGAGCCATTTGGCTAAAGATAGAAATTTGAAGGTTTTTTTTTTGAGAAGTTTGACCGGAAGTGGACTTTTTGATATCGGGGTCGGAATCCAATTCCGAAAGTTGGAGTAGGTCCGTAATGTCGAATATGACTTGTACGCAAAAATTGAGGTCAATCGGACATGATTTGATAGGTTTAAACATCGGAAATAGAAGTTTGAATTTTTGAAGTTCATTAAGTTTGGATTGGAGGTCGATTCATGATTTTAGCGTTGTTTGATGTGATTTGAGGCTTCGAGCGAGTCCGTAATGTGTTTTGGGATTGGCTGGTATGTTTGGTTGGGGTCCCGGGGGCCTCGGGTGGATTCCGGATGGTTAACTGATCGAATTTGGAATTTGGAAGAGGGCTGAAGGATCTGGTTGCTGGTATTTTTGCTTCTGCGGTGGGTTAGCTGCAGAAGCGGCCCACAAAAGCGGAAAAGGGAGCCGCAGAAGTGGATGGTTGGTGAAGGCTCGAGGACCGCAGATGCGGTCAAGGTTCCGCAGAAGAAGCGGGACCGCATCTGCGGAAGGATAGTCGCAGAAGCGGAAGATGGGCAGCTGGAGAGGACCGTAGATGCGGTCATTGTTCCGCAGAAGCGGGACTGCATCTGCGGATGGTGTGCTGTAGAAGCGAAAAGGGGGAGGCCCAGGGGAGACCGCAGATGCGGCGATGTGACCGCACCTGCGGAACCGAAGAAGCGGTCAAGGAACCGCAGGTGCGAAAATGGCTGGGGCAGAATGGTTGTTTAAAATCGGGGTTGAGTTCATTTATCTCATATTTTTCATGGCTTGGGGCGATTTGTCGAGGGCTCCAAGAAGGGATTCCATCATCTACGTTAAGGTAAGTTACTCTTACTCATTTCCAAGTTAAATACAAGATTATATCATGGAATTAGACATGAAAATTGTGGGAAAATTGGGATTTTTGTAAGAAAACCTAGAAACTTGATAAATTGGATTTTACCACGAATTTGAGCATGGAATTAGGAGTAAATTGTATATTTGAGCTAGTAAAGCTATGGGAAGAGTATATCTTCGAGAAATTTCGGATTCCGGGCACGTGGGCCCGAGGGCGTTTTGGTCAACTTTTCGATCGGGGTTAGAAATTGCTATAAATTAGACTGTAATGAATAATTGAGCATATATTAATGGATTTGCGTAACCATTGGCTAGTTTTGGAGCGTGGTGCATCAACTAGAGTCTTCGGAAGGGCGTGGAATGCCGATTATGGATCTTCAGAGCGAGGTGAGTCTCCTTTCTAACCTTGTAAGAGGGAATTGTCCCCATAGGTGAAATAATTGATTATGTGCTCCTGATTTCGGGGGCTACGTACGCACGAGGTGACGAGAGTCCGTGCGTAGCTACTATTATGCTATTGTCCGGGTAGTTAGGACCCACAACATGTTATACTTGGATTATCTATGAAACCCTTTGATAGCTTGAATTGCTTTAATCACCTTGGATTAATAAATGAATTTAAAAAGGGGTTAAACGTTATTTTCCTGAATTGTTAAAAGAGAAATTGTTTTATTTGGATAGATATCCCCCGGTAAGTTCTCAATTGATTGTTTGAACATGTACCTCTATGTGTACCTGCGTCGCATGCATGATTCGCGAGCAGGGTGTGTGTTTATTTTATGTTGACCGTGTCGCAGGTTAGTTCGCGAGCGGGGTAATAGAAGCATCTATAGGCGCGCTGTCTCGCCTCGGCATGATGTGCGCATGCTTGTATTGCTGCCTTGAAACTTATTTAAGTCGTTGTAGCCTCTTTATGGCTTGGAAATAATTGGATAATTACGAAAAGGAATTTAGGAGATTTCCTATAAAAGAATTAATTGTTTACTTGTTTCCTTCTATTTGGACTAGAATCATGTTTATAGAAATCCATAACATAATGTGTTACTGACCCCATTATTGAACCACTAGTATGTGTCGAAGTCGACTATCTCGTCTCTACTTCTTCGAGATTAGGCGGGATACTCATTGAGTACACGTTGTTTACGTACTCATACTACACTTCTGTGCATTTTTGTTGCACAGGTATATGTTACTCTAGCGGCCTACTGGGCATAGCAGCACGGATGTTTCGGGGACTAGGTGAGTTGCATTATTCGAGGCGGCCCGCAGCTAGTAAAGTCCCTTCCAGTAAATTGTATTTTCTTTTTGTCCACTATATTCCGGACGAATGGTGTATTGTATTTTATTTCCTTATCAGTAGATGCTCATGCACTTGTGACACCGAGTTCTGGGATGATTTTTAAATATTTTGTATTGATTGCCAGTATTTAATTTGAAATGAAGTAGTTATCTTTTTTTTATTTACTTATGAGATTTAAAGGAAAATCTTGGTTTTCAAAATTGTTAAAATTGGAGTTTAATTAAGTATTTGGTTGGCTTGCCTGACAGCTTAAAGTGGTCGGAATTAAGTTTCGGGAAGTTCAAAGTTGATTTAGAAAGAGAATCCTCATTTCAGAAGCTTAAAGTTGAAAGAATGAACTAGGATTGGATTTTTGAGTAAACGACCTCGGAATCAGGATCTGAAGGTTCCACCAGGCTCGTATGATGATTTCGGACTTGAGAGTATGCCCGGTTCGGGTTCTGGATAACCCGGGAGCGTTTTGGCGCCTATTCTGGAAGTTAGCATTTTAGAAGAAATTTCATAAGTTTGGTTGGAAGTGCATTTCAATGTTATCAATGTCCGTTTGTGATTCCGAGACTGCGTATAGCTCCGTATGGTGATTCTGGAGTTGGGAGCGCGATCGGAAGTGAATTCGGAGGTCCATAGGTCATTTTGGAGCCATTTGGCTAAAGATAGAAATTTGAAGGTTTTTGAGAAGTTTGACCGGGAGTGGACTTTTTGATATCGGGGTCGGAATCTGATTCCGGAAGTTGCAATAGGTCCGTAATGTCAAATATGACTAGTGTGCAAAATTTGAGGTCAATCGGACGTGATTTGATAGGTTTAAGCATCAAAAGTAAAAGTCGGAAGTTCTAAAGTTCATAAAGCTTGGATTGGGGGTTGATTCATGATTTTAGCGTTGTTTGATGTGATTTGAGAACTCGAGCAAGTCCGTAATGTGTTTTGGGATTGGTTGGTATGATTGGTTGGGTTCCCGGGGGCCTCGGGTGGATTCCGAGTGATTAACGGATCAAAAATGGATTTTTGGGAAGGCTGAGGTTTGCTGGTTGCTGGTATTTCCGCTTCTGCGGAAATGGGACCGCAGAAGCAGCCCCGCAGAAGCGAGGGATGGACCGCAGAAGCGGCTGGAGACGATGGGAGCTGGGACCGCAGATGCGGTCATTTTGCCGCAGATGCGGGACCGCATCTGCGGGGGATGGAGCGCAGAAGCGGAAAGGGGGAGGCCTGGAGAGGACCGCAGATGCGGTATTGGGGCCGCATCTGCGGGACCGCAGAAGCGGTCTGGTAGCCGCAGATGCGGAAAGAGCTGGGGCAGAATGTTGTTTTAAAATCCGATTTTGGCCATTTCTCATCATATTTTTCTTGGCTTGGGGCGATTCTTGGAGGATTTTTAGAGAGGATTTCCATCACCAATGGCAGGGTAAGTTATCCCCACCTATTTTGAGTTAAATACATCAATTATGTATGGATTTAGGCATTAAAGTAGTATAAAAATGGAGGTTTTTGGTGGAAACCTAGAAAATGATATTCTTGGAATTTAGCCACGAATTGAGCATGGAATTAGGAATAAATTGTATATTTGAGTTCATAAGGTCATGGGTAATCTTTATCTTCGAAAATTTTTGGATTCCGGGCACGTGGGCCCAAGGGCGTTTTGGTCAACTTTTCGATCGGAGTTAGGAATTGCTATAAATTAGTTTGTAATGAATATTTGAGCATGTATTAATGGATTTGGTCTTGGAGCGTGGTGCATCAATTGGAGCCTTCGGAAGGGCGTGGAATGCCGGTTATGGATCTTCGGAGCAAGGTGAGTCTCCTTTCTAACTTTGTGAGGGGGAAATGTCCCCATAGGTGAATTAATTGGTTATGTGCTCCTATTTGTGGGGGCTACGTACGCACGAGGTGACGAGAGTCCGTGCGTAGCTACTATTATGCTATTGTCCGGGTAGTCTAGGACCCAAAAACATGATTATACTTGAAATACTTGAAACCTTGTGGATAGTTGAATTGTTTAAGCTATATCAAATTAGTAAATGATTTTCGAACGAGATCTAAACCTCATTTTCTTAAATTGATAAAAGAGAACTGTTTTTCCTTGAATAATTGCCCCATGTTGGCTTCTTGACATAAGTGTCTC
>NW_017671485.1:239980-261363 GCF_001879085.1 Nicotiana attenuata
TATTATTATTGGACCGCTAGTGAGTATCCAGGTTGACCATCTCGTCTCTACCCCTTCGAGGTTAGGCGGGATACTCACTGAGTACACGTTGATTACGTACTCATACTACACTTCTGTGCATTTTTGTTGCACAGGTATATTTTACATTAGATAGCAGCACGGATAATTCGGGGACTAGGTGAGTTGCAGTATGCGAGGCGGCCCGCAGCTTGTAAAGTCCCTTCTAGTAAATTGTATTTTCTTTCTGTTCATTGTATTCCGGACGGATGTTGTACTGTATTTTATATCCTTATCAGTAGATGCTCATGCACTTGTGACACCGAGTTCTGGGATGGTTTCCGAAAGATGTGTACTAATTATTTATTATTTGACTTGAATTGAAATGGCAATTTCTGTTTATTTATGAAAAATGTAAGGAAAAATCCTAGATTTTTCAAAGGTATTAAAAGAGAATTTAATCGATAATTTAGTTGGCTTGCCTGACAAAGGTGTCCGGCGCCATCACGACCCTTAGTGGACTTTGGGTCGTGACAACATGGTATCAGAGCACTAGGTTCCTAGGGTCTCACGAGTCATGAGTAAGTCTAGTAGAGTCTCGTGGATCGGTACGGAGACGTCTGTACTTATCCTCGGGAGGTTGCAGGATTGTTAGGAGTACTTCCCTTCTTGATTCCTTATCGTGCGATTCGATTTCATGAGAGGCTTATGCCTTTGTTTCTTTCTTACTCAATCCTATGCGACGCGAACCGCTTGTTATAAATCGAAATTTGAAGCAAAGGTTGAGTAGTCGATTAAGGGGATGAGTTCCTCCAAAGTGGGAGAGTGGCGGAGATGCATATGGGCTTGTAGTGGAAGGACCACATACCTTAAGGAGAGTTTGGAGTGATTTGATAATATTAATGATTGGTGATTGGGGTCTACGAATTCAATTTGAAGTAGGGGTCCTTGTGCGGCCGGAGGTTTAATATAACGGAAAGAAGCCACCTAAATGAAGAAGGATGCAGCATGGCTTTGAATTGGGAGGATGTTGTCGCACATTTCAATGATGTCCACAAGGGGTAAAATGGACCTGTGCAACTGGAGTGTGAGCTCAGACTCAGGAAAAGGTCATTGATGTCGTAGCAATTGTACCCTGTGCAGCAGTGTTGGAGGATGCCGGGGAGAGCCTTCTAAAGGTGGGTTAGCCAAGTGAGCAGATTAGCAGTCGCGTGGTTGGCAAGGCTTCTGCGAAGAATCTTATCGGGTATGTAGCGAAAGGATCGATCGTGCGAATGTGGTGGATGATTTAGAGTATAAGAAGGGGGTTTTACAGAGAGATCTCGAGAATCTTGGCGGTTGATTGTGCAAGGTTATGTCAATAAGAAATAAAAAGGACGAGTGAGTTCCAGATTGGTGAAATTATGGCTTCAAGCTACGTGGGAGAGTCCCACCGCTTGTGATGGGGTTGCAGAGTTGATTACTTGCTAAGTTTCTGGTTATTAAGCATATTGGTGGGCTATTTCAGCTACGGGGAAAGACCATAAGTGGTAACCTGGGCAAACGAATTATTGAAGGTAGGCTATCGTTGGCCTTATTGGACCATGTTCAGACTTGGGGAAAAGATTCAGGCTTTATGCCTCATATAAGTGTGGGTTCCAAGGGAAGTGATTCGGCGGGTTCTTCGCCAGAGGGATACTCATGTGGTGGGAGACTCATGGAGTTGATTATATTCGAGGCCAAGTCAGAGCGGGTGGCTCTCAGCAGCGGTCCTAGTGAAAATTCAAAAGATGAAGTATGATGTTTAATGATTTCGAGCCTATAGGTGCAGTTGAGAATTAAGCTTTTGCAGCAGCTTACGAGTGGAGGCTCAGAACGTTCTGTGATATTTTAACTTGAGATGTAGCATTTGAGAGATATGAAATGGTTCGTGGGATTTGAGACAGCATGGTCTCGTGATTCGAGGTCGCTCAGGATGAGTGCAGAGGGAGTATGTTATGTGTTGGAAGAAATCAGTAATATCTTTAAGGCAATCAAGGATAAATTGGAAGAAGGTAGTTGATTGGCCATAGTTGAATTTGGCATATTGGTGTTGGCAGTCAGTTTCTGCAGCGTGATCGAGTTATGTAAGTGATTTGTGATGGTACGTATCAGGCTTGTCAACCGCCGCAATTGATGTTATTCAGAGGCCTTCTATTGTTATGGCTTGTTGTGTGGAAGCAGATTCCGGAAAGGGCTATGGTGTCTTAGACCACTACTTAGAGATTTGCATAGTCTACGATTATGAGAATTCACTTGTTTGTTGTCATGATTTTTCCTGAGGTGAGTTAAGTGAAAAGTTCTTATATGATGAAGTGTTAGAATATTAATGTTAAAATCGTGTTCTATTGTAAGTTGGCACATTGGGTGCAGTGAGTAGCATGGAAATTCCAAGTGAGGATCAAGGTTGCAGCTTGATGCTGGTAAGGATGTCACGAGCTCGGATGAGCAAGAAAAGGGTGGAATGTTTAAAGTAAATTGGTATTGTCCTCAGCGTCACCTGAGATCGATGTGTTGTGAAAGATGCTTTGCATCCTGGTTAAGGATTCTTGATCGCTTTTTAGCGTAGTGCAGTCGGTGGGTTGGAGGTAAGACCCAGTTAATTGTTATGGTAGATTGCGAGGGGTGTATCCCACAGGAAGATTTCATAAATGTGGCACGCAGTCACTCGATTGATTAAAGATCTAGACCAAGCATGAAGATTCGTGATGGTATCGTTAGTTTGAGAATATATGCCTGGGGGGCACTCGGATTCTGAGTTGTGGAATACGGATGAGTACTCCGGTTATGATGGTTGTCCTTGTGTGTTATGAGACGAGGAAAATTAGTATGGACCTTTGAAAGGTTATTGGCTTAGTCGGTATGATCAGGATCGACTTGTGGTTGGTGGATGGATGTAATTGTGAATTTGGGCTCTGTGTCAGGCCAGTTATGTTCATTTCAGTAATGTGCTCCTTATGGAGTAGTCAGGGTGTTAATTTGTTGTCAGATATCCCATGTAGTGATGCATTGCACCGTGAGAGTTGCGAGACGGCTTGAGAAATTGGTTATGTGTTGAAGATCCGTGCAGAAATGATGTATTATGAGCAGGATGGCTCTTGACATTCAGTTTGGATATCGCACCCCAGTTGTGCTTGAGTTTTGTAGCTTATGACGCTATATGTTCCCTCAGGGATGGTATTATGCACTTAGCATGCTTATGACCGATATTCGGTATTATGGTTGGAATGAGCAAATTTCGCTCGGTGTGTAATCTCCTTATATGAGATCTATGTTTGGATCGAGTTGCGCACCGCAACAGTGTGATGTTGAGGACAGTTCCCTATATCTGTTTTGATGTGCTTCATTTCCTGTTTTCTGAGGGAAGCTTATATTAGCCGTGAGCCCGCGTCGTATGTATGATTCGCGAGCGGGGTATCGGTGTAGTATGTTACCGCGTCGCATGTATGATTCGCGAGCGGGGTAATTGGATTTCCTTCCAGAGTTCGTTCCCCTTTGGTATCGCGTTCGAATTGGTAGCCTATTGGCACATTGTGGCATCAAACGAGACTTTTGGTTATGTCGGGATGGCTCATTGCCTGAGCAGTTCGTATTGGGTGAGACGAGATTGTTGGATTTAGGATTAGTGCAATCTGATTACGTGAAATATGTTAAGGAGCAAGGATCGCTATTTGGTTCAGAATATGGTAATGTTTCTTGTCAGAAGTATAGACTCAATGATTGGTTGACTCGGCAGTTGATTATGAACCTCTTCACATCTCTTCCGTTATGGCGGTATTGTAAGAGTTGGAGTAAGGCCGGTGTATGTTAAGGGGTGCAATGGGAGCACCAGATTCGTGGAATTTCAACTAAGTTGAACAGAAAATGTTATTGTGGTCCGGTGAGTAAAACGATGAAAGGTATGAATTCAGCAAAGTTATGCAGTCATGTCTGGGTACAGCGTGTGGTGGTTGATACGGTGTTCGTATGTTGGAAACAGGTCGGACATAGAATTCCGGATGTTGGAATTGGGCCCTAAGGCTTATTTGCTTTGATAAGAGGAAATATCTTCAGAATGGATCGAGCTGATGTGCTAAACTGAGTTGTGGTAGCACGGGAAGGTGCATGAGGTGTTAAACAGTGATTTCAGACTACTCCAGTGTAGTTCTCAGCACGTTCGAGGACGAACGTATGTTTAAGTGGGAGAGAATGTAACGACCCGACCGGTCGTTTTGAGTCCTAGCGCTCCGTTCAGCAGTCGGAGGCCATGAAAAGCTTCATTTCAGGTATTATGACTTGTACGCGTGGTCGGAATTAAGTTTCGGGAAGTTCAAAGTTGATTTAGAAAGAGAATCCTCATTTCAGAAGCTTAAAGTTGAAAGAATGAACTAGGATTGGATTTTTGAGTAAACGACCTCGGAATCAGGATCTGATGGTTCCAACAGGCTCGTATGATGATTTCGGACTTGGGCGTATGCCCGGTTCCGGTTCTGGATAACCCGGGAGCGTTTTGGCGCCTATTCTGGAAGTTAGCATTTTAGAAGAAATTTCATAAGTTTGGTTGGAAGTGCATTTCAATGTTATCAATGTCCGTTTGGGATTCCGAGACTGCGTATAGCTCCGTATGGTGATTCTCGAGTTGGGAGCGTGATCGGAAGTGAATTCGGAGGTCCGTAGGTCATTCTGGAGCCATTTGGCTAAAGATAGAAATTTGAAGGTTTTTGAGAAGTTTGACCGGGAGTGGACTTTTTGATATCGGGGTCGGAATCCGATTCCGGAAGTTGCAATAGGTCCATAATGTCAAATATGACTTGTGTGCAAAATTTGAGGTCAATCGAACATGATTTGATACGTTTAAGCATCGAAAGTAAAAGTCGGAAGTTCTAAAGTTCATAAAGCTTGGATTGGGGGTTGATTCATGATTTTAGCGTTGTTTGATGTGATTTGAGGCCTCGAGCAAGTCTGTAATGTGTTTTGGGATTGGTTGTTATGATTGGTTGGGGTCCCGGGGGCCTCGGGTGGATTTCGGGTGATTAACGGATCAAAAATGGATTTTTGGGAAGGCTGAGGTTTGCTGGTTGCTGGTATTTCCGCTTCGGCGGAAATGGGACCGCAAAAGCGGCCCCGCAGAAGCGAGGGATGGACCGCAGAAGCGGCTGGAGACGATGGGAGCTGGGACATACGGTCATTTTGCCGCAGATGCGGGACCGCACCTGCGGAGGATGGAGCGCAGAAGCGGAAAGGGGGAGGCCTGGTGAGGACCGCAGATGCGGTATTGGGGCCACATCTGCGGGACTGCAGAAGCGGTCTGGTAGCCGCAGATGCGGAAAGAGCTGGGCAGAATGTTGTTTTAAAATCCGATTTTGGCCATTTCTCATCATATTTTTCTTGGCTTGGGGCGATTCTTGGAGGACTTTTAGAGAGGATTTCCATCACCAATGGCAAGGTAAGTTATCCCCACCTATTTTTGAGTTAAATACATCAACTTTTCGATCGGAGTTAGGAATTGCTATAAATTAGTTTGTAATGAATATTTGAGCATGTATTAATGGATTTGCATAACCGTTGGCTAGTCTTGGAGCGTGGTGCATCAATTGGAGCCTTCGGAAGGGCGTGGAATGCCGGTTATGGATCTTCGGAGCGAGGCGAGTCTCCTTTCTAACTTTGTGAGGGGGAAATGTCCCCATAGGTGAATTAATTGGTTATGTGCTCCTATTTGTGGGGGCTACGTACGCACGAGGTGACGAGAGTCCGTGCGTAGCTACTATTATGCTATTGTCCGGGTAGTCTAGGACCCAAAAACATGATTATACTTGAAATACTTGAAACCTTGTGGATAGTTGAATTGTTTAAGCTATATCAAATTAGTAAATGATTTTCGAACAAGATCTAAACCTCATTTTCTTAAATTGATAAAAGAGAACTGTTTTTCCTTGAATAATTGCCCCATGTTGGCTTCTTGACTGAGTGTCTCTATGTGTTTACTTTATGTTGACCGCGTCGCATGATTTATTCGCGAGCGGGGAAATAGATGCATCTATAGGCGCGCCATCGATCCTCGGCAAGTGCATATTTATTTTCTGTTGGATCGGGCCGTCGCCTCGGTACTATTTGCTCATGATATTTCTTTACATATTGATGCATGAGAAATCTTAAATGATGACATTGCCTTCCATGGCTTGGGATGAATTGATTAAAATAAAGAAAAGTAAATTCTTGAAAATCCTTTTTAATTGTTAAAAGGTGTTTACTTGCTTTACAGCTTTGTGAATTAAAACTTGCTATATGAATTCATGACTTTCTCACACAGTTAGTGTATTATTATTATTGGACCGCTAGTGAGTGTCCAGGTTGACCATCTCGTCTCTACCCCTTCGAGGTTAGGCGGGATACTCACTGAGTATACGTTGATTACGTACTCATACTACACTTATGTGCATTTTTGTTGCACAGGTATATTTTACATTAGATAGCAGCACGGATGATTCGGGGACTAGGTGAGTTGCAGTATGCGAGGCGGCCCGTAACTTGTAAAGTCCCTTCTAGTAAATTGTATTTTCTTTCTGTTCATTGTATTCCGGACGGATGTTGTACTGTATTTTATATCCTTATCAGTAGATGCTCATGCACTTGTGACACCGGGTTCTGGGATGGTTTCCGAAAGATGTGTACTAATTATTTATTATTTGACTTGAATTGAAATGGCAATTTCTGTTTATTTATGAAAAATGTAAGGAAAAATACTAGATTTTTCAAAGGTATTAAAAGAGAATTTAATCGATAATTTAGTTGGCTTGCCTGACAAAGGTGTCCGGCGCCATCACGACCCTTAGTGGACTTTGGGTCGTGACACTAGGATTTTATAAAAATGCTTGTAACTCAATAACATGAAGCAAGTAAACAATTCTTCCGTTTATAGAAAATTTTCCAAATTCATTTTTCTTTTCATCATTTATACGTTTATCTCAGACCAGGGAGAAACAAATATCAGCATCTATAAATCTCAATGCAAGCAATACAAGCATGTGCAAATTATACCGAGGTCGTACGGCCCGATCCAATAATATTTACACTGTACACTGCCAGAGGGTCGAATGATGCGAACCATAGATGCATCTATTTAATATACCGAGGCGTTCGTCCTGTTCCACAATATATAAACACATTCAAACAGTCAATCAAGAACTCATCAAGGAGCAATTATCCAAGAAAAGGCAATTTCTCTTTTAAAAATCTAGAAGCGATGACTAGTCTTTTAGAAATTCATTTACACATTCGATATGTTTTAAGCATTTTTTAATTAACAATAAGATTTTAAATATTGCATGTAAAGCATGCTTTTGGGTCCTAAACTACCCGAACTTAACCATAATAGTAGCTACACACAGACTCTCGTCACCTCGTGCGTACGTAGCCCCCACAAATAGAAGCACATATCCAATTAATCCACCTATGGGGAAAATTCCCTCTTACAAGGTTAGAAAGGAGACTCACCTCGCTTCGGAGCCTATATCCAAATCAGGGCAGAACGATCCAAAACTATTCAAACGGGGTAAGAACTAGTCAATACATGCTCAAAAGTCCATATTCTAATTATTAAACCAATTTTCCAACCCTAAATGCAAGGTTCCTAAAATGCATCCCCGGCCCACGTGCCCGCATTCCGAAATTTTTTGGAGAAAGTTGTTACCCATAACCTAAGGATCACAAATATATGATTTTTACTAAATTCCATAACAAATTTCGTGGTTAAATCTCATTTTTGTCAAAACCCTAGGTTCTTACCTAAACCCTTGATTTTCCCTAATTTTTACATGTTAATCTACACATAATCTATGTGTTTAAACTCTCGTTGTGTAGAAATTACTTACCTCCAAGTGCTAGGTTAAAAGCCTCTTCTAAAAGCTCCAAAAATCACCTAAGTCCAAGTGAAAAATGAAGGAAATGGGCTAAGTCTCGGGATAAAAAGCCCTGGGTTCTAGTCGCAGATGTCGCATTTGCGACATCCGGCTCGACAATTCGATGGTCGCATTTGTGACAAATGCATCGCAAATGCGAAGCCAAGCCATCCCTGCCCAATTTGCGACCAGATTCTTCGCAATTGCGAAGGTGACAGCTTCGCAAAAGCGACCCTTAATTCGCAAATGCGAACTTTTCCCACAGCAGCCCAGGCTCACAAATGCGAGCTCCATCTCGCAAATGCGATGGTTGCATTTGCGACCAAAATACCAGCAATCCCACTTCTTAACAAATCACTCCGAAGCTACTCTGAATCTCACCCGAGCCCCCGGGGCTCCAAACCAAACACCCACAAAAGTCTAAAAACATAATACGGACTTGCTCGAGGCCTCAAATCATATCAAACAACGCTAAAATCACGAATCACACCCCAATTCAAACTTGATGAACTTGAGAAACTCAAACTTCTACTTTCGATGTTTAAACCTATCAAATCACGTCCGATTGACCTCAAATTTTGCACGCAAGTCACATTTGACATTACGGACCTACTCCAACTTTCGGAATCAGATTCCGACCCCGATATCAAAAAGTCCACTTCCGGTCAAACTTCTCAAAAACCTTCAAATTTCCAACTTTCGCCAAATGACTCCAAAATGACCTACGGACCTCCAAATCCACTTCCGATTGCGTTCCCAATACCAGAATCACCATACGGAGCTATTCCCAGACTCGAAATCCCAAACGGACATCGATAAAATTGAATTGCACTTCAACCCAAATTTATGAAATTCTTCCAAAATGCTAATTTCCACAATAGGCGCCGAAAGGCTCCCGGGTCATCCAAAGCCCGATCCGAACATACACCCAAGTCCAAAATCATCATACGAACCTGTTGGAACCTTCAAATACCGATTCTGAGGTCATTTACTCAAAAATCAACCCTTAGTCAATTTTTCCAACCTAAAGCTTCCGAAATGGGAATTATCTTTTCAAATCAACTCTGAACTTCCCGAAATTCAATTCCGACCATGCGTACAAGTCATAATACCTGAAGTGAAGCTACTCATGGCCTCAAACTGCCGAACGACGCGCTAGAGCTCAAAATGACTGGTCGGGTCGTTACATTCTCTCCTACTTAAACATACGTTCGTCCTCGAACGTGCTAAGAACTGCATTGGAGATGCATGCAATCACTAATAAACACCTCATGCACCTACCCGTGACACCATAACTCAGTTGAGCACATTAGCTCGATCAATTCTTAAGATATTCCCTTTTATTCAAGCAAATAAGCTAAGAGCCCAATTCCAACATTCGGAATTCTCTGTCAGGCCTGCTTCCAATATATGAACACCGTATCAATCACTACACGAGGTACCAGAACATCACTGCATACCTTTGCTGAATCCTCTCCATGCACCACATCATTCACAGGACCATAATGACATTCTCTTATCATAATAAACAACATTCCCCGAATCTAATGCTCACGACGCACCTCATGATATATATAAGTCTTGTTCCAACTCTCACAATACCGCCACGACTGAAGAGGTGTGTAGAAATTTATAACCGACTGCCATGTCAACAAATCATTGAGTTTATACTTCTGACAAGAACCATTACCTCATTCTGAACCAAATAATGATCTTTGCTTTTGAATATACTTCATATAATCCGACTGCACTTATCCTAGATCCAATAAATCTCGTCTCACCCAGTACGAACTGCTCAGGCAATAAGCCACCCCGGTCATGATTAAATCTCCCATATGATGCCGTAACGTGCCAATAGGCTGCAAGCTCGAACGTGATACATAAGGAAAACGAACTCTGGAAGGGACTACTCATCTCACACAACTAATATGAACTCTCCTCAGAAAATGGGGAACAAAACACACAAAAATAGATATAGGGAACTGTACTCAACACAACACTATTGCAGCGTGCAACCCGATCCAAACAACATACCCGTGGAGGCGTGGCACCCGATCCATACACAAAATCCATATAAGGAGATACATACCAAGTTAAATTGCTCATTACTACAAAGTACCAAATTTCGGTCACAAACACGTTAAGTGCACAATACCATCTCGGGGGGGGGGGGGGGGATATAGCGCCATAAGCTAACAAACTCAAGCACCACTGAGGGGCGATATGTGTTCTAAAACTCAAGAGCCATCTTGCTCACATAACACTATCGCTATGCGGAACCTCAGCACATAAGAAATTTAGCAAGCCGTCTCACAACTCACATGGCACAATGTAGGATAATATGAAATAGCTGACGACAAAATAACACCCAACATCCGAATACTCCCCCATAAGGAGCGCATTGCTTAAATGAACACATCTGGCCTGATATAGAGCCCATATTCATATTTAAACACATCCATAGATCTCAAGCCGATTTTGATCGTACCATACTAGGCTAACAACCTTTCAAGGGTCCATAATAACCCCTCTTTCCTATAACTCACAAGGACAACCATTATAACCGGAGTAAACCTCCACAGTCCACAACCCAATTAACCGAGTGCCCTCCAGGTATAAGTTCTCAAATTAGCGATATCACCACAATCTTCATACTTGGTCTAATTATGCAATCAATCAAGTGACTACATGCCACACTTATACAACCTTCCCGTAGGGCACGCTACCACGACCTTCCGTAATAGATAACAGGTCTGTGCATCCATACCATTGACCGCACTAATGCTGAAATGCGATCAAGAATCCTTAAACAGGATGCAAAGCCTTTTTCACAAAACACCGATCTCAGGTGATGTTGAAGACAATGCCATCTTACTCTAAACATTCAAATCCCTTTCCTGCTCATCTGAGCTCGTGACATCCTTGTCAACACCGAACATCAACCTTGATCCTCACTTTCAAATTCCATATCACTCACTGCACCCAACATGCCAATATGTGATAGCACAAGATCTTCATCATAACTCCTGAACCACTAATATGGGAAACACTTACTCACCTGGAAACTTTTTACTTAACTCATTCCAAGAGGACCATAGCAACACGCGAGTAACTTCTCATAACCGTAGAACATTCAAATCTTCAAGTAGTGGTATAAACCACCATAACCCTTCCGGGATCCGCCTATACATAACAAGCCGTAATACTTGAATACTTCTAAATATAATCAATTACGGCAGCCGTCGAGCCTCGCGCGCACCGCCACCTCTATGCCAATTCAACCATGGCTGACCAATCTAACTTCCCCTAATTCATCCTTAACTTGCCTTAGAGATAATATTAGCTCAATTCCTTACATCACCAACCTAAATCTGCACTCATCTTGAGTGACCTCATTCCATGAGACCACATTGTCTCCAAACCCATGAACCGCTTCATACCCTCCTTGTACGCACATTCGCATCTTCAACTGATGTACCCATTCTGATAACCCCTCTAGGAATCCGAAGTCTTTTACCTCTTTTCCTCCCGATGCTACACTGCAAGTCGAAAACATCATAGATCATTCCGACCCTCTTATCATAATCTGCTACAAAAGTTCGATTCTTAACCATACTACGAGCTTGAATCCTTAGGCACCACATTTTTAAATCTTTTGAATTCACTAGGACCGTTGTTGAGAGCCACCCACTCTGACTTGTTCTCGAATATAATCAACTCCATGAATCTTCTAGCACATAAACACCCTCTCGACAAAGCACCCGGCCGAATCACTTTCCTTGAAACCCGCACCTACACAAGGCATAAATCCTGTACCCTTCCCCAAGTCTGAACATGAGTCAATAAGGACAACTATAGCACACCTTTAATAGTTCCTTTGCTCAAATTACCTCTTATGTTCCTTTCCCTTAGCTGAAATAACCCATCCATATGCTAATAACCTGAAATTTCATAAATAGACGACCATGCAATCCAACCGTAGGCAGTGGGACTCTCCCACTTAGCTTGAAGCCACTATTACACAACTCCATAACCCACCAAGATTCTTTATCTCTCATTGACATAACTTGTGCAATCCACCGCCAAATTCCTCGAAATCCTTCTGTTAACATTTCATGAACACTCTGAATCTCTAGCAACATTCACATATTCAACTTCTTACTAGATAGCCAGTAGGATTCTTTGTAGAAGCTTCGCCAACCATGCGACCGCTGATATGCTCACAGGAGATAACCCCTTGTAGAAATTACATGCCGTCATCTCTCAAAAACGCTGCAATGCACCATTACTACGAAATCAGTAATCCATCCTGAGCCCATGCTCATTCACTAGCTGAACGAATCCGTTCATTCCTCGTGGACATCCACTAAAATACACGACAATATCTCCCCATTTCAAGGTTATGTTGTATCCTTCTTCATATCAAGCAGCTCATTTCTGTCATATCAAATCTCCCGCTGTATGTTAGCCAATGCTTCAAATTACTCTCGTAAACCCAATCACCGTCCACTAAAGTTCCCAAACCACTCTAACTTTTCCTCAAGGTGTTTAGTTATCTTGCCACTGAACCCATATGTTATTCAGCCACTCTCCCACTTTGGGCAAACTCACTTATTTAAGGAACTACTCGACTTCCGCTTCTTACACCTGGCCTTCTAGAAGTTTAACCACCGCATGACACTTCCCACATGTCCTTCCTCATCCTTTGCTGCCGAGTTTTTGCCTTAGATCAATATATATCTTTGTAGCACTTGAACCAATAGACCGCTAATAACTTTATACTTTTCTGAAGATCATGTTTTCTCGAGCCGTTAACATTAGAAACATCAACTCAATCTTGAACAATTATAGTCTGGTTGCCTTTCCTCCGTTGGGAATGAAATACCGAGTCTCTGAATCATGCACTGAATAGGCCTCCTTTCAGGTCATTCACTACCCCGACATATTGGTAAGTATCCTACCATCACATCAATACTGGGCGATAGCAACGCACGAATCATCATAAAATCGATTCCAAATCTCGAAACCTTAGGTAATACTGATACTGAGCTGAAACTACAGAACGACCTTCTGCAAGGTGACGACAATAGCCCAAACAACTACGTAGGGAGAAACATCTCGTGCCACATCATTAGTACTATTACAATTCCTCAATTCCCGATTAATAATAAGCGTTTCGCGTCATATAAGATTGAGTAGGAAGGAAACAGGGGCATAAGCCTCAAAGGAATCAAACCGCACGATGAGGAATCAAGAAGGGAAGTGCTCCTAACAGTCTTGTAGCCTCTCGAAGATAAGTACAGACGTCTCCATATCGATTTGCAAGACTCTACTAGACTCGCTCATGACTCGTGAGACCTAAGGGAACCTAGTGCTCTGATACCATATTGTCACGACCCAAAATCCACTAAAGGTCGTGATGGCGCCGGACACACTGTCAGGCAAGCCAACACCAAGAAGTTAATTAAATTCCCATATTAGTATTTGTTGAAATCATTTTCTTTATACATTAAACATGTCACGACCCCAGTTCGCCCTCCGTGAACTATCGTGATGGCACCTAGTCTCTACGACTAGGTAAGCCTAACAATTACGGAAAAAGGAAAACAACAGATAAAACTATTAAAAACTGCGGAATAAACATAATGAAGGTCTAAAATGTCGCTCGACATATACAAATATAACTCTCAAACTGAACAACTTTCCAAAACCCGGAATCTCATGAAATCACAAGCTATGGATACTACATTGTGCTCTAACTCTAGAATGTCTAAATCAAAATAAATATAGAAGGGCTAAAACTACAAGAGAGAATGGAAAGGGACTCCTCGATCTGCGGACGCGGCAGATATACCTCGAAGTCTCTGGAGAATCGCCTCGCCTCAAGGGTAGTAGGGCTGAGTCGAAGTACCTGGATCTGCACACGAAAAACATGTGCAAGAAAGGGCATGAGTACACCACAGCGGTACCCAGTAAGTGCAGGGCCTACCGGTCATATACAATAATATATAAGGAAAAGAAGCAGTATTAAAGTAACACGGGGTAATAAGAGTAGCAACAACTGCAACAGAGACAAAATTATCATAGAAGGAATACAACTCAACACAGAGATAACAACCGGGGATCTCCCATGATACCGTCCTGTAGTCCCCGAATGTAAATATCCAGTGGATCTCCCGGGTGTTGTCCCGTAGTCCAACTTATAGTGCGCAGGGATCTACTGGAATCCCGATCCGTAGTCCCAAATGTAAATACCCAGTACTGGGGGAATCTACCGGGTGCAGTCCCGTAGTTCCAATATAAATTTCCAGGGGGATCTACCGGAATACAAATCCGTAGTCCCAAAGTAAACATGTAGGGGGATCTCCCGGGATATTGTCCCGTAGTCCCAAAGTAAACACACAGCAGCAACACAAAGCGTATTCAATTCAATCCAAATTTCATACCAAGATATAACACGTATTTCTAACCTAGCATGTTGCACAGAATTCACATAAAGTAGTTTGAGCAAGTAAAGCAATTAAGTCAACTAGACATGCTTTCCTAAGCTAACAGTAGGCTTAAATTGGAAGTAGTATAAGTAGGTAAGAAAACACAGTTATAGTTAATTAAGGAAAACAGGATTTTCAACAATTAGCACATGTACGCGCTCGTCACCTCACGCACAAGGCATTTCATATATCAACAATACCAAATCCTAAGGGGAGTTCCCCCACACAAAGTTAGGCAAGCCACTTACCTCGAACCAGCTCAATCAACTCAATACCACGTTCTTGCCACGAGAATGGCCCAAATCTATTTAAAGTAATTGCATAATGTAAATATAACTTCAAGTAACTAATTCAACTAATTAATTCGAAGCTAATACGCAAAATTAGGAAAATCGCCCCAAAAAGATCCCTGGGCCCACGTCTCGGAATCGGATAAAAGTTACGGATTATGAACCCCCATTCACTCACAAGTCTAACCATACCAAAATTATCTAAATCCGATGTCAAATTCCAATTCAAATTCGAAAATTAGGCCTAAGAACTTTTCCAGAATTTTCCCCAATTTCTCACCCCAAATCCAAAATTAGATGATGAATTCATGTTTAGATTAATAGGTTATAAGCAAAAGGGAGTTAGGAATCATTACCTAATTGATATCTCTGAAAATCCCTCAAAATCTCGCTCAAATCCGAGCTCCCAAACTCTAGTTTTGATAAAAATGGCTAAACCTCGATTTTGAAATTTTATAATCTGCCTAGGTAATTCCTTCTTCGTGAACGCGGAAGGCCCATCGTGTTCGCAAAATACAACTTCACTTGGCCCAGAATTCCTTCATCGCGAACGTGATGACCCTGTCGCGAATGCGGTAGCAACTTTCTCCCTCCTACGCGAACGCGGGATCCTCTTCGTGAACGCATAGGCATATGACCTTACAGCTTCGCGAACGCGAAGCGTTAAGCTCCCACCATCCCCAGATCCTCTTCGCGAACGCAAAGAAGGAAACCAGAACTGGAGACCTGCAGCATTTTCTGCAATTCCCCACCATCGGGATCGTGATGGCGCCTACTCGTGGTAGCTAGGCAAGCTAACTTATTTACCTTTCATTAATAAATAAATCTGTTAACAATCTATAGCATCAATAAGAAATATGGAATTTAGTAATAATAATAGCGGAAGTCTAATTTATAAGTCTGAATCAAAACGCGGAATAGTCAACAATAGCCTCTACCCAAGATTTGGTGTCACGTTACTCACGAACCACTAAGAATAAACTAAATACAAAGGTCTGAAAGAAATATAACAGCTGTCTGTCTCGAAAACAATGAGGCAACAGTCAAAAGGAAAACATAAAGAAGAGACACCGGGCCCGCGGACGCTTGCAAGGCTACCTCAGTCTCGTGAATAAGAAAGTCTGCTCCCGAACTACTGCTGCTGCTGCTCCTCAAAACCTGGACCTGTGCAAAAATGCACAGAAGCATAGCATCAGCACAACCGATCCTATGTGCTAGTAAGTGTCTAGCCTAACCCCGGCGAAGTAGTGACGAGGCTAGACTGGACATCACATAAACCTGTGCAGTTATAAATATACAGCGGGAATCGAATACCAAGTAATTAACAACATGGGAGGGGAGACGTGCTAAAGGGAGATACAATATTAACAGCAATCCAAAGTAACAACTAAAACAGCTTAGGTTCACAATGAACAAGGAATCAATACTCAAATACAAACACATAGCCTCAATAGCTGTTGCGGCGTGCAACCCGCTCCATAATTACAATTGTTGCGGCGTGCAACCCGCTCCACAAATACCATTGTTGCGGCGTGCAACCCGACCCATATCATTTATCATGTATCCTTGTTGCGGCGCGCAACCCGATCCTCACCTTTTACTGTTGCGGCGTGCAACCCGATCCTCAATATCATTGTTCAGTCCGACTCCCCAAACGACAGTCACAATTAAGGGGCATAAAAATAAGTAAATATTTGACAAACATCCCGACAAGGGAATAACCAACAACGCTTTCTCTTTCTTACTTTTCTTATCTTATAATTCACTATACTATTTTGAGCCAACGCTCCAAAGAATCAAGTCATTTCGTATAATTTTCATATTCGTATCACAATTCGAGCCTATGCTCCCAGGAATTAAATGATCATATTACCGTTCACATGTTATTCACAACATATAGAAATCCTCCGATAAACACGGAGTTCACTACCAAATCATGCTAATCACGTTATAAGGACTCACGGTCATGCTAGACACCAATGTATTGATACTCGTCACCATGCCTATACATCGTACTCGATCACATAGCAATTAGCAACAAGACTCAACTCCTATTCCCTCAAGCTAGGGTTAAACCAAACACTTACCTCAAAGTCTTGAAATCCACTTAATCCTCAACTATCGCTTTACCTCGTGGTTCCACCTCCGATTCGCTTGAATCTAATCACAAATTGTTCAATTACTTTAATAAACACTATATGAATTAGTTTGAAGGCATAAAAACGATTTTCCCAAAGTTTTACTCAAAAAATGCCCCCGGGCCCACGTGGTCAAAACCCGAGGTTCGGACCAAAATCCGATTACCCATTCCCCCACGAACGCAAATATGTAATTTGTTTTGAAATCGGACCTCAAATCGAGGTCCAACTCCCCAATTTATAGAAACCTAGGTTCTACCCAAAAATCCCAATTTCACCCATGAAAATCGTTGATTCAAGTGGAAAACATGTTTAATGATGTTAAAGATTGAAAGAATTGAGTAAAAATCAACTTACAAGTGATTTGGGATGAAGTTTGCTCTTGAAAATTCGCCTATGGTGTTTGGGTTTTGAAAGAATGGTGAAAAGTGGTGAAAATTCGACTAAGTATAAAATTTGCTGGGCCTCGGATATGGGAAATGCGAAGGTAAGTTCGAACATCACAGGCTTGGGAATTGCGACCACAGGGATCGCATTTGCGAACTCAGGTCTGGTGGACTAGGTTCGCATTTGCGAACATCCGATCGCATTTGCGATCATGGCCATATCGCATTTGCGAACAGTTGCGTCGCATTTGCGACCAAGCTGAAACCCTTCCATCTCGCATTTGCGACGGGGAACTCGCAAATGCGAGTCTCGCATTTGCGAGGAATCTTTCGCAAATGCGAGAATACCAGACCTGATCTGCAATTTTTTTTTCAAAGTTCAAAAATGCAACTCGACACCTATCCAAAACTCACCCGAGCCCTCGGGGCTCCAAACAAAACATGCATACAACCTCAAAAACATCCCACGGACTTGCCCGTGCGATCAAATCGCCAAAATAACATCAAAATCATTGAATCAAGCCTCAAAACACATGATTCTTCTTCTAAACTTCATAACCTTTCAAGCTTTGAACTCATACTCCGAAACACGTCAAACGACGTCCGATTTCGACCAAACTTTACAGAAAGCGCTTAACACATATTTAAGACTTGTACCGGACGTCGGAACCAAAATACGAGCCCGATACCATAGTCTTTTAATCAATTTTCATTTCCATTTTCCTTAATAATTTCAGAAAAATAATTTCACAGAAAAATTCATATCTCGGGCTCTAGACCTCGGAATTCGATTCCGGGCACATGACCGAGTCCCATATTTTTCTACGGACCTTCTGGGACCGTCCGGGTCCTTTTACCAAAAATGTTGACCAAAGTCAATTATAATCATATTAATATCAAAGTTCTTCAAATTTTTCACGAAATTCACATATTTCAACATAAAAGCTTTCCGGCTACGCGCCCGGACTGCGCACGCAAATCGAGCAAAGTAAAAATGAGGTTTTTAAGGCCTCGAAAGTACGGAATGGATGAGAAAATAGGTGATGACCCTTTGGGTCGTCACATTCTAAGTCCAAAAAAGACCCGTTGAGCATCCGAAATACACCCGAGGCCCCCGGGACCTCAACCAAACATGCCAACCAATCTTATAACATCATTCGAACTTTTTCCAACCTTTGGAATGCTCAAAACAGCATCAAAACACCCAATTAACGTCGGATTCAAGCCTAAGAACTCCAAAAACTCTCAAATTCCGCTTTCGATCAAAAAGTCTATCAAACCTCGTCCAAATGACCTGAAATTTTGCAAGCACGTCACATTCAACACTATAGAGCTACTCCAACTTCCGGAATTTCATTCCGACCCTGATATCAAAATCTCACTATCGAATCGGAAACTTCAAAAATTTAACTTTCGGCATTTCAAGACTAAATAAGCTACGGACCTCCAAAACACAATCCGAACACGCCACTAAGCCCGAAATCACCCAACGGAGCTAACGGAACCGACAGAATTCTATTCCGAGGCCGTCTTAATATTGCTCCGACTACAGTCCAAATTCTAAAGCTTAAAGCACTCTTTTAGGGACTAAGTATCCCAAAACACTCCGAAACTCAAAACAAATCATCCCGACAATCAAAATAGCAGAAACAAACACGGGAAAAGCAGTTAATAGGGGATCGGAGTGTTAATTCTTAAAACGGCCGGCCAGGTCGTTACAAAATAATAATTAATGAAATTCACAGAAATAAACATGAAGTCTTTAACAAACTTAATATTAGATTATCCCATAATCATCCCAGAACGCGGCGTCACAAGTGCATGAGCAACCACTTGGAAATCGAATAAAGTACAATAACTCTCCAGAATACAATCTGGACAGAAAGTAAATACAATACACTGGAAGAGACTATGCTCGCTGTGGGTCGCCTCGAGGAATGCAGCTCACCTAAGTCTCCGTATCAACCATGCTTCTACGCCCACTAGGCCATTAGAGATACATGTGCCTGTGCAACAAAAATACACAGCAAGTGTAGCATGAGTACAAAAAATAACGTGTACTCAGTAATTATCCCGAGTACAAGATTTCAAATATTGCAAGTAAAGCATGCTTTTGAGTCCTAAACTACCCGGACTTAAGCATAATAGTAGCTACGCACGGACTCTCGTCACTTCATGCGTATGTAGCCCCCACAAATAGAAGCACATATCCAATTAATTCACCTATGGGGACAATTCCCTCTTACAAGGTTAGAAAGAAGACTCACCTCGCTCCGAAGCCTATATCCCAATTCAAGAACGCGCTCAAACCTCCAAATCGGTGCCGAACGATCCAAAACTATTCAAATGGGGTAAGAACTAGTCAATACATGCTCAAAAGTCCATATTCTAATTATTAAATAAATTTCCCAACCCTAAATGCAAGGTTCCTAAAATTCATCCCCGGCCCACGTGCCCGGATTCTGAAATGTTTTGAAGAAAGTTGTTACCCATAACCTAAGGATCACAAATATATGATTTCTACTAAATTCCATAACAAATTTCGTAGTTAAATCTCATCTTTGTCAAAACCCTAGGTTATTACCTAAACCCTTGATTTTCCCAAATATTTACATGTTAATCTACCCATAATCTATGTATTTAAACTCTCGTTGTGTAGAAATTACTTACCTCCAAGTGCTAGGTGAACACTCTCTTCCAAAAGCTCCAAAAATCGCCTAAGACCAAATGGGAAATGAAGGAAATGGGCTAAGTCTCGAGATAAAAAGCCCTGGGTTCCAGTCGCAGATGTCGCATTTGCGATATCCGGCTCGCAAATGCATCGCAAATGCGAAGCCAAGCCATCCCTGCCCAGGTCGCATTTGCGACCAGATTCTTCGCAATTGCGAAGGTGATAGCTTCTCAAAAGTGACCCTTAGTTCGCAAATGTGAACTTTTCCCACAGAAGCTCAGGCTCGTAAATGCGAGCTCCATCTCGCAAATGCGATGGTCGCGTTTGCAACCAAAACACCGCAAATGCAGTCATACCAGCACCAACAATTCCACTTCTTAACAAATCACTCCGAAGCTACTCTGAATCTCACCCGAGCCCCCGGGGCTCCAAACCAAATACCCGCACAAGTCTAAAAATATAACACGGACTTGTTCGAGGCCTCAAAACACATCAAACAACGCTAAAATCACGAATCACACCCCAATTCAAACTTGATGAACTTGAGAAACTCCAACTTCTACTTTCGATGTTTAAACCTATCAAATCACGCCCGATTGACCTCAAATTTTGTACGCAAGTCACATCTGATATTACGGACCTACTCAAACTTCCCGAATCATATTCCGACCCCGATATCAAAAAGTCCACTTCCGGCCAAACTTCTCAAAAACCTTCAAATTTCCAACTTTCGCCAAATGACTCCAAAATGACCTATAGACCTCCAAATCCACTTTCGATTGCGCTCCCAATACCAGAATCACCATACAGAGCTATTCCCAGACTCGAAATCCCAAACAGACATCGATAACATAGAATTGAACTTCAACCCAAATTTATGAAATTCTTCCAAAATGCTAATTTCTACAATAGGCGCCGAAACGCTCCCGGGTCATCCAAAGCCCGATCCGGACATACACCCAAATCCAAAATCATCATACGAACCTGTTGGAACCTTCAAATCCCGATTCCGAGGTCATTTACTCAAAAATCAACCCTTAAAGCTTCCGAAATGGGAATTATCTTTCCAAATCAACTCTGAACTTCCCGAAATTCAATTTCGACCACGCGTACAAGTCATAATACCTAAAGTGAAGCTGCTCATGACCTCAAACTGCCGAACGACCCGCTAAAGCTTAAAACGACCAATCAAGTCGTTACACATATTATGGTAGCAAGATGCCTTACGAGTTTATCAAAGATGCCGTAGACTTAAAATTTTTAGTTAACATGAAAAAGTTATAATCATGTTATATAGTTCAAATAACCCAAAAAAAAAATCTTAATTGATTCTAAACTCCTATATAGTAGTAATTAATGCATAGGTCAAATAAGGAACGATTTAATAAAAAACATCGCTAGTGTAAATTATTCATGGTATGAAATTTAATACACCTTCTAAACTTAAAAGGATAAATTTTATACTCCTAACTATAATTGGAGTAAAAGGTGACAGATTAGTACTCCTACAATATG